>NW_025765568.1:0-142950 GCF_003918875.1 Haliotis rubra | reverse complement strand
CCCGCGCGCGCGTTGAGATATCATTACCGTCATCGGTCATTACTTCGCCATCATTACCACATCAATAATAATTAAGCCATGTTAATGGGGTCACAATGTCATCACTTTCCTCCTCTCACTAATAATAATATTGCTTCACACACAATAATAATAATAATAATATTTCATCACACACACACACACACAACAATAATACAATAACACACACACACAATATTGTCAATAATACACACAATAATACACAATAGTCATTGACACACACATTGTCAATACTTTCAGTCATTGGTTGTTATTTCATCAGCCACAATTTTCATTACTGGCCACACAACAATACTACACATAGAAAGTATACAATAATACTAATAATAATACAATATGTTACTTCGAATAATATTGAGCGACATCAATAGCCTCATCAGTTCACCAGCAACTTCTCGGAGACTCCTTACTTCTCCCAGGTATTAATGGGTAGTATCGCGAATCCATGTCTCCTGGAGATCTTCATTCCCCAGGTGATTACCGGTATCTTCTGAAGGAGTTCACCAGTGTTCCTGGAGACTTTTGTTCAGTAATATCGCGAGATCATAGCCCCTGAGACTATTCTCAGGTCAGACTGGACATGCTGAAGCCTGGGACAAGCGTCTCCCGGTTCTTGCATCTGTGTAGTGGTTTCGGTACTTCACAGCTCCATGTCTCCTGGGGAATCTACCGCCAGGTATTATCGGGTATTCATTGAAGTTCACTGAAATCTTCGGGGAATTCCATTCCCGTATTACCGTAGACCATGTAGTTCGCGTCTCCGTATTCACCCCGAAGCTGAGTTGCGACGGTATCTCGGCTGAAGCCATCAGTGCGTCTCGGTATCTGTTCGTACACGCCGGTGAATTTAACATCATACCGGCGCAACCTTATTCAGGTAAGGTCCGGGCCAGTATATTCACGAATTATTGCCTTCGGGAATTACCCCAAAGCATACGCGACCATTGTGCTCATCAGTGTTCTCCCGGAGACCATCTCCAGGTATTATCGGTATTCATTGTACCACCGGTACCCCGGACTCATTCGCATAACTGGCATATCACAGCCCGTTCCATCTCATCTCCAGTTATTACTGGTGATTGTTCACCAGCAAGTCTCCCGGAGACCTTCGATTCGGTATTACTGGTGATTCGCAGTTCATCGCAATCTTCTGGAGAATCTAATTCCAGGCATAACTGGCGATATTCGGTATTCATGTCTTCCGGGTAGTCCACCCCAGTTATCGTCAAGATTCGAAAGCTCATCAGCAAACCTCTGAGCATTCTTATCCAGGTATTATCGGTAACTAATAGTTCAATCGGCGTCTCCGGCAGTTCCACCGCATAACCGAAACATAGACACAGTTCATCCGGAGACTTAATCTCCAGTTACTGGCATTCATTGTGCCCGATCAGGCAACTTCCCGGAGACCGCACCTCATAATACCGGGAACGGAAACGGAAAACCAGAGAAATAACGTAGATTCAAAATGAATTTATTCTGCCCCTTTAAAGCACGCCAGAGGAAGGCCGACTTTGAATGATATCTCTTTCGATTCCATCATTTGAAGCGATTTTAGAGGATGCATGGAAAATGCAGCGATTCCGAAAACTTAAACAGGATAATGACAGCGAATAATACGGACTCAGCGAATTTGATATCAGAATTTTATCATAAATCACCAATCGCCGAGTCAGCACCGATAGCTCTCCACATGCGGCGATTGAATTTCGCACAAGATGAGAAAAAAAACGGATTATTCTCAACTGATAAAAACGTTAATAATGCAAAGTTAGAAACTCCGGTCAGAATTTATGAAGAAAAAATGATCTATCATTCACGGAGTAACGAAAACCCAGATAAGAAGAGATATGGCATTGGTGAAAACCCCGTCGTAAGCAAGACTAGATCATTTCACTTTAAAACTCCCGAAAGTTTCATCACATATCGCGACACGCGCGATAGTTCGATCAATCAATACCTTCCGGATTAATTCGTTGATCGCGAGATAGCGTTCGTGCCACTGAAATTCAACACTTCCATGACAGTAATATGCGCAAAAACAAACCACGATACAATGAACAAAGACCACAAATCTGCCGCAGATTTAAAACAGGGAAATATGTTCAGCAACGATCGCTTCTTCGAAACGCTTCGTTAATGATCGATACGCAACAGTCTGCCTGAGTAAAGAAGAAATTTGAAGAGGCCAAACGCTTGAAACAGGATACTGGCGTACGAAAAGCGACTATCATTACGATAGATTCGCGCCAAAGTTATGGTGATAAAGCCAAGAGCAAACAGAGAAACAGAGACCGGTTGCACAAAAAGAAAATGTAGCGACATTTGTCACATTCAAAATCTAAATGGAAAGAAGGCGAGAAAACCACAAAAACATTTCGGTTCAGAAAACGAAATCTTTTAAAACAAAGCGGGCTTTATAAAACTTTGAAACAATCAAAGGAAATTCTGTTCAAAAGTTTAAAGACTTTGAGCAACGGAAACGGAATCAGCCAATCATACCTTTACACATCAAATGCGTAAAGCGAATCCCAACAGAATTGCTTAAAACATAGACGTTCCAAAGTTATCGTAATCAACAAGAAAATTCAGAAGGACAATACAGGCGGTGCGATAACAAAGTCTTTGAAAAAATGAAAAATGAAAGAGTCCTGGTCATCGGAAGCCACTGCCGAATTCCCTTCATTTTTAACCAATTGCGATACCGTTGAATTTAGCTGTTTGAAAGGAGAATTAATCTTTGACCGAAAGCAAGCGTTATTATAACCTGTTTTCCTTAAAAGGTAAATCCAAACATTTACTGAATTACGCCCATTATTGCCGAATGTATCGATCATCAATCATTGCAACAGTCTATTTCGGAATTTCCTGGAATAAATGGCGATCAAAACAGTTTATGTCAAAATGATTTGCGAGCGTACTGCCTGAATATATGACATCATTGACTACTGAAGATGAATATACAAGGAATTCTTACTTTATTGACCATGAAAAGAAGCATTCGATTCTGTTGACTGGCATTCATTCAAAAGTTCTTCATTCTTTACCTCTTGACCATCGATTACAAGACGGACAATCCACAGTCAATCATGCCGTTGCGGTATTTCTTCAACATTCGCATAGCGAGATCCCATCTCCCGCCATATTTTCATCAGGCGCAGAATTTTCGCTGTTCGATTGAGAATACAGCTGCACAGAATTCAAACGGAGATGAAGAGCCGCCCGTCATTGCGTTCTGAAGAAGAGTTCATACCTCCGATACGGAGCGGGCCGAACATGGAAATGACCAGTTGCCTTCGGCATACGCCATGATTTAACCGAAGTATGAAGAACTTGCGCCAGCGATGAGGTAACACAGCAAATAATCTCTGTTACTCATTTGTGGAAGTTACCAGCAACGGTGCCCGTTCCCCGGAATAATGGCACAGTGTACGAACAGCGTTCTTTCTTCGTGGTTACCTTCGCGCACTCGTGAAACTATTCATTGAGACAACGACTGTGCCGATACTTCAGCGGAAACCATATGGCCAATACCGTAAAGCCGCATACCGGTTGAGCCGCGCGCCGGTGCCGGCATAAAATCATTGCTCAGAGTCAGGGCACACCCGGAGTTGTCCGCCTGCGTTAAACTCAATTCCGTGTTAAATCCATCAAAGTTCACGAGTTGTTCTTCCACTGCAAACCACTCGGGTGTTGTTCCACTCATATACCCCATGTTGTGTCATTCTGAGTTGTCTCATTCACTCAGTTACCGTGTTAACTTCATCTATGCAAATACCCGAGCACCAATTCGTGTTGCATCATCGGTAAACCTTCCGGAGCTAAAATTCATTCGCGCGTCCCACCCGAAGTTAACCTTTACCCGTTTTGTACCGCCTCGAAACTCACCGACAGTCCACCGCCGTTCATTCGATGTTCACCAGTTTAAATACTCAGTTGTTCATTCCGATTCATCGAGTTGTCCACTAATTACAGCCAAATACCTGTACAAAACCATCTGGCGCCATCATTCCGTAAATAAACTTCAATTCCGCGTTGTGGGTTTGTTTCGTAAACAACTAACTCCGTACAACACTCGTGCTGTTCTGCCTATAAAGGCATCATTCGAGCTGTCCTGACGTGCTGAATGTTCGTGCTGGTTTCAACTGAAAGCTGTCTTCCACTTCAGTACACCCTTCATTCGAGCGCCTTCATTCCGTGCTGTCCATCACCATTCGAGTTGTCCCCTGACCGATTAAACCAAAACCGTAGCCACTCGACAAAACCATCTCCGATGTCCACCACCCGAAACCCCACCCGGAAAGCCGTCCCATTCGTACAACCAATTCGAGCCGTTCCATTCGCGTCAAAATCAATTCCGCAGCCGACCAATTCGCCAAACCTCCATTCGAAGCCGTTCCAACCGAAATAAATTCCGGAGTTAAAATCACACCCGACAAACCATCCCGTGTGCCAATCAATACGCCGACTGACCAAAACCAAAACCAATTCGTATTGTTCATCCCAGTACCCGGTGCGAATAAACCATGTTCGACGACGGTACGTTGTTCCCGGTAACCTCTTTCATGCCCAACTTCCGACACAGCGTTAGTTGTACGTTTCGGTACGATGTACGGGCAACCTCGATGACCGTGACGGGTGCGGTTTCAGCCGGACCGTACGCGTCCCCATACCGACCGTTATGATCATGATTCTACGATTAACACACGTAATATGCCACTCACGATTGCCGCGGTGACACTTTTCTTTCGACGATTTGCGGACATAATTTACAGTCAATCAATTTCCTTTGAATTAACGGAAGTCATTTGTAGCGGTCAAACGGTCACGTCATATTTCAGATCACACTTTCAGTACAGCACAGATTCCAGTTTTCAAGTTGTCCGTACCTGAACCGCACCAGCGTTCGAACCTGACGACCTCGTCCCTCAAAAGTACTAGAATTTGTTCATTAAGTAGCGTTATCGCAAACATAACACGTAACACTTCTTGAATATAATACACAGCCGATATTGAAAACCGACGAGCCGAAGAACAGCAGTTGTTCATGTTTCAGTAAATTTGATGCGAGGAATCAACATAACGGGCATCCGGTAGGGTAGGTATCGGTAAGTACCCGGTAGACCGAACCGCCCCTTTCCTGGTGACGATGCGCTGATGGTAACATCCCTTATCTCTTTTCACAGCAGCCTCAACAACCAGCGAAACATATCTTCGAAACAGCCATTCAATTCGTAGTTTCTGTCCTTGACCTCTACGCAGAACATAGCTCAACACCTTGTTCAAGTTATTCTCACTTCCACCGAATCAATAATTTCATCTTCATCCTGATCTCAATTTCTCTGTCCTCCATTCCTTATTCCAGCTTCAACCACATCAAACAAGTCACGATAACCCCGTTACAATCATTCAACACTCATTAATATCATCCTCTTACACTTGTTTAAAACCGGCCTCGTGTTCGACGATTCATGATTTTACGTTTCACCGTTCACCGAGCCATGCCCACTTCATTAACATTCCATGACTCTCCAGTCCGTACATTTCATACATACCCTACGAATTCCTCTGGTTAACGACCCCACCGGTGCCAATTTGGTCAACAATACTCCGTTCACTCCATGAGCGACTTCATGATCCCCCGACCACGGCCCACCAGCCTCATTCTACGATGACCACATACTTCGTCGAGTTCACTCATACGCATTAACTTTCTGCCTCAAGCTCAATCGGTTACTTCATTAATAGAGTCCTCTCCATCATCACCTTTCGTTCAATACACCTTACGACGCTTCTTCACCAGAGTTCACTTCCGCTGTTATGACCCCTTTCCATCAATATTCACCACTGACACACCTCGCCACATGCTCACATGCCCACCGGTCACCATAACCTCCTCCATCTCCAAATTCGTTCACCGACACACCATACACAGCGCCATTGCTCACTTCCGACATTTGCGACATCTTCATCATTTCCTTCATAGTGCCCACCGACACACACTCTACACACTTCTCAACACCACTGTTCTCATCTCACGACACACCCCCTCTGACATCATCCCCTTACTCTGCTCGCCTGACGATTATCGTGCGGCGTTTGGTTAATATACCGTCACGTTCCGTTCATTCGACACACTTTTCAATACCCTCTGTTTCCGTTTCGCTACGACATTTTACATATCTCGGTCATCGTCACACGGATATACCTTTCGCTAAGGCTAATACGCGAAGAATATACAAGACTGCTCGTTTGTTTGATACATTTCTACATATCTCGTCACCTGGCCATTCCGTACCGACACGTTTACACTTCAATATCATTGTTATCATTTCGTTCATTAATACCACAATACCGTAATTAATAATATCTCTCCTCACCGAACACTTTCACTTCGTTCAGTGACACATTCGTTATCACTCACGTCTTCAATTCCGTCATCACAGTTGTAGTTTTACCAATATCTCAATACCTCGGTGAAATTCTTCCTCGGCCTCTCAGCCAATTACCTCCTGCTCATCGACAATACTATTAATAATACCTTCACGGCTTTACCGGTTACCGTAAGCAAGTATACAATTTACACACAATTCCCCACAATTAATAATGACTAACATCACTCTGTGCCTGCCGGTTAATACCTTATTATCACCAAATTACTGTTACTTATATACCATAATTTCATCAGCCACGGTTACCACAATACCTCATTATTAATTCTCACTAAAGTCACGTTACGCCATACTGCTGCCAATTACAATCTTCACTTCACTACTGGCACAATTTCTTTCGTCTCTCAGCCATTTATTCTAATTTCCTGTCACAATTTCACAATCTTCACTCATTACTACCTCACAATTCAACGCTAAGTCAATACGATACTTGGCCAATATTACTCTTCGTCGTCTTCACTACCAGCTGGCGATAATATCGTTACTCACTACCAGCTCTGTTGTTGCTGGTCCTTAATACTCACTTCAGCCTGGTTACCTTCGTTAATACCTCACATTCGTTCGCTACCGGGCAGTCTTCGTCTTCAGCCCTCACCCAGCCTTCAGCATTACCTGCTATTACCTCTTCCACTGTTGCGCACACCGCTCACGTGACGTTTCACCAGCTCGCCGGCCTTAATACAACTTCACTCGTTCGGTCGTTGTCATTTCACCACTTTCACCGTTACCATCAATATTTCCAGCATTACGTTTCCTGTTCAGCACAGCTTCTTTCTTTCACAGAACTGTAGAGACACCGATATTTCGACTGCGAGTCCTCTTTCCACTTCCGTTCAGCGTTTCAAAGCCGATTCGTTACCAAAGCTCAATACGCCTTTATGCGATTCGCTGGCAGTTACCAGTTTGCATCACAAAGTCAGTGGCATAGACAGACAAAACATTTTACTTAATACGCATATCTGCAGCAGTGACACGTTCAGCTATGAAGAATGATGTGAGCAGCCATTTTCGAGTGGGGCATCACGTGTCATGAAGTGAAACTTCAGTTCAGCAACACGACACGCTAATGTAACACGAGATTGTTGGTGACCAGGCACTCCATCTCGTAAGTCAGACAGAGAGTTAAAGGCAGACGCGTCAGTGACCTTCGGCAAAACAGATAGACGGTTGTTACACCATACAAGTCAGGCATCTTCCCGTCAGATAGACGGTTGCGCCACAGACCAAGGCGTCAGGCAACCTCGTGTCAGACAGTAGGTTGTGCCATATACCAGCAACAGTAACTTCGGTGTCAGATAATAGCTGCTGGCACCATACGTCGTGACGACTCTCCGGTGTCAGATAGACGGTTATAGATCATGCGTCAGGTGACTTCGGTAAACAGATAGACGGTTAAGAGACCATACGTCAGGTGACCTTCCCGGTTCAGATAGACATTGTTACAGACCAAAGATGACTCTTCCTGGTAAAACAGATAGATGGTTGCCACCATAAGGGTGATTCTTCCCGCGTCAGACAGGTGGTTACAGATCATGGCGCCGATGATCTTGCAAGTCAGACAGACGGTTGTTACAAGACCATGTCAGGTGACTCCTCCTGGTGTTGATAATTTGCCGTTGAAAATATATGTCAGGTGACTCATCTCTGGTAAACAGACAGACGGCCGTTATGACGATATGTCAGGTGAGGGTGTCAGGGATAGACGCCGTTAAGATCATATGTCAGGGTGATTCCTCCCGGTGTCAGATATGGTTGTTTGTTCATAGTCGCATTTTCTGGTGTCAGACAGACGGTTGTTACCATGTCAGGTGGTTTTCCTCGCCAGACGGCCGTTACAGACGATAAAGTCAGGTGACGTCGATAGATGGTTACGCTACGTCGATGACACCCCGGTGTCGATGATTTGTTGTTACAGCACCGCGACTCTTCCCAGATAGACGGTTGTTACAGACCATGCCGCACACCGCGTCAGACAGAGGGTTGGTTACAGATCATATGTCAGGTGACTTCGGCAGATACAGATGGTTGTTACAGACCATACCTCTGCGTCAGATAGACGGTTGTTATAATCATATGCCAGGTGATCTCCTCCGGTGTTTCGATAATGGTTGTTACAGAGATCATTGTGTCAGGTGATTCCCGGCGTCGATACGGCTGCCGCTGGCATCATGTCGTGGTGCATTCCTTCCCGGTGTCGCCAGACGAAGAAAGATCATGTCAGATGACCTCCTGGTAAAGTCAGATATGATAAGCTGTTTGCTGGTATCATAAAGTCGATTCCTTCCTGGTAAAGTCGATAGTGACGGCTTCGTTACATATTCACACGTCAGATTCTTTGGCAGTCGATAGATCTTTTATTGTTACAGACTGATACGTCAGACTCCTCCTGGCAGTTAGATAGACGGCCGTTGCTGAGAACATAAGCATCCTGGTAAAGTCAGACAGACCGGTTGTTACAAATATATGTCAGGTGACTTCTCTCGGTGTCAGATAGACGGTTGCTTGAGTCATATGTCAGACTTTCCTGGCAAGTCAGATAGACGGTGTTGTTACAGACCATACGTCAGGTGACTCCTCTGGTGTCAGACAGACGGTTGTTACAGACCATGTCAAGTGGTTTCTCCCACAGTTACAGAACAGCGTCGGGTGATTCTGCAACAGATAGATGGTTGTTAAGATCTTCCGGTGATAAGACGGTTGTTACAGACCATATGTCAGGTTCTTCCTGAAACAGATAGATTTGTTGTTACAGACTGGCGCAAGTCAGATGATCTTCGGTAAGTCGATAGATTTGTTGTTACAGACTGATAAACAGGTGACCTTCCCGGTACGATGGCTGTTACAGATCATACGTCGATGACACTTCCTGGTGCTGAGGATGGCAGCCACAGCATCATACGTCAGGTGATTCTCCTGGTGTTAGATAGACGGTTGTTATTCGATAGCGTCAGGTGACTATTCTGGTGTTTCAGACAGACGGTTACAGGTCAGTGACTTCTCCTGCAAGTCAGATAGACGGTTGTGCCAATTATGTTCAGGTGACGCCCTGGTGTCAGATAGACGGTTGTTGGCGACTGATACGCCTGCGACTCTTCTGAAACAGATAGACAGCTGTTACACTATGTCAGCGGCTCCTCCTGCGTCAGATAGACGGCTGTTACAGAACATATGTCAGGTGACTTCCTGCGCCAGATAGACGGTTGTTACAGACCATACGTCAGATGACACTCCTGCGTCAGATAGACGGCTGTTACAGACTACACGTCGTAGTGACTCCTCCCGGTTAGATAGACGGTTGTTACAGAACATATGTCAGGTGACCCTTCCTGGTGTCAGACAGACGGGTGTTGGCAGACCATATGTCAGGTGACCTTCTGTGTCAGATAGACGGTTGTTACAGACGATATGTCAGGTGACCCCTCCTGCGTCAGATAGACGGCTGTTACAGACCATATGTCAGGTGACCTCCTGTGTCAGATAGACGGTTGTTAAGCAGACCATACGTCAGGTGACCCCTTCTGTGCCGATAGACGGTTGTTACAGACGATATGTCAGGTGGCTCCTGGTGTCAGGATAGGACGGTTGTTGGCAGAACATATGTCAGGTGACCCCCTCTCCTGGTGTCAGATAGACGGCTGTTGTTCATGTCAGGTGACCCTCCTGGTGTCAGACAGGCGGTTGTTACAGACCATGCTGTGTGACTTCTTCCTGGTGTCAGACAGGCGGTTGTTAGCAGACCATGTCAGGTGACCCTCCTGCGTCAGTATTGCAGACGGCTGTTACAGACGATATGTCAGGTGGCTCCTCCCAGTCAGATAGACGGTTGTTACAGACCATACGTCAGGTGACCCTCTGGTGCCAGATAGACGGCTGTTACAGACCATACGTCAGGTGACCCTTCTGCGTCAGAGGACGGTTCGTTACAGACGATATGCCAGCACCTTCTGGTGTCAGATAGACGGTTGTTACAGACCATGTCATGTGGCTCCTCCTGGCGAAGAAGAGTAGTCCCCCCTCGCAGCCTCAGCAATGTGACAATCAAGCACCCAGTGTTTGCTACTATCCCTGAACAGCTGCAGGCCCCAGACACCGAGAACCGTGAAAACTTGGCGGCCCAGGCTAGCTTTTCTCCAAACGTTCGTAGCCCTATGAACTTCTTAAGCACATTCTTAACACATTGGCTGTGATCAAAGTTAAGAATTCTTAGGGCTACGAACGTTTCGAGAGTAAGGGCCCTGGATCAGAAAGTGTAGGCCCTATAATTTAGCTACAACATAAATAATTCTCAGCAAATAACAAAGTGAGTTAAAGAGTTTAATTTAACTCTTGTGACTGACTATGTCTGAAAAGTCTAAATCAGAATGTTCAGGCAGCGATATGTCAGAGCTGATCGAGATAAAAACTGGAAATTACTGAATGATATTTTCTGAAAAATAATACTCTTTGTTATTGGGGATGAAAAAGCTGTCGGCCATAAGGACCTGCAGAAAACAAGAGCTGTGGGTCCGAGTGGCTTTTAGTAGGCTTCTGGCCTAAGGACCGACGTTCATTTCGAACGCTGCAAGCACTCGCGTCACACTTGCTCCCGTCTAAGGGGGAACACTGAACACAAAATTCGAAACCGCATTCCGGAGAGAATGTGAAATTAGAATTTTTTTTCAAGTTTTGTAAGAATGCAACTCCCAAATTCTATCTGACGTTTCAGTGACAGGTGGCCACTTTTTAATGCGATTCGGCGGTGTTATGATGACGTCAGGGCTCATTTGAAGAACATTCAGGACGTTCTGACTGTATTCGATGTGTATTTGAGGTACATTCGAGCTTTATTCCAACTGCAATCGAAATATGTAACAACCGTCTATCTGACACCAGGATGGGTCACCTGACATATGGTCTGTAACAACCGTCTATCTGACACCCGGAGGGGTCACCTGACATATGCTCTGTATCAACCGTCTATCTGACACCAGGAGGGGTCACCTGACATATCGTCTGTAACAACCGCCTGTCTGACACCAGGAGGAGTCACCTGACGTATGGTCTGTAACAGCCGTCTATCTGACACCAGGAGGAGTCACCTGACATATGGTCTGTAACAACCGTCTATCTGACACCAGGAGGGGTCACCTGACATATGTTCTGTAACAACCCTCTATCTGACACCAGGAGGAGCCACCTGACATATGGTCTGTAACAACCCTCTATCTGACACCAGGAGGGGTCACCCGACGTATGGTCTGTAACAACCGTCTATCTGACACCAGGAGGAGTCACCTGACATATGGTCTGTAACAACCGTCTATCTGACACCAGAAGGGGTCACCTGACATATGGTCTGTAACAACCGTTTATCTGACACCAGGAGGAGCGACCTGACATATCGTCTGTAACAACCGTCTGTCTGACACCAGGAGGAGTCACCTGACATATGGTCTGTAACAACCGTCTATCTAACACCAGGAGGAGCCACATGACATATGGTCTGTAACAACCGTCTATCTGACACCAGAAGGGGTCACCTGACATATCGTCTGTAACAACCGTCTATCTGACACCAGAAGGGGTCACCTGACGTATGGTCTGTAACAACCGTCTATCTGACACCAGAAGGGGTCACCTGACGTATGGTCTGTAACAACCGTCTATCTGACACCAGGAGGAGCCACCTGACATATCGTCTGTAACAACCGTCTGTCTGACACCAGGAGGGGTCACCTGACATATGGTCTGTAACAACCGCCTGTCTGACACCAGGAAGGGTCACCTGACATATGGTCTGTAACAACCGCCTGTCTGACACCAGGAGGGGTCACCTGACATATGGTCTGTAACAACCGTCTATCTGACACCAGGAGGGGTCACCTGACATATGTTCTGTAACAACCGTCTATCTGACACCAGGAGGAGCCACCTGACATATCGTCTGTAACAACCGTCTATCTGACACCAGAAGGGGTCACCTGACGTATGGTCTGTAACAACCGTCTATCTGACACCAGGAGGGGTCACCTGACATATGGTCTGTAACAACCGTCTATCTGACACCAGGAGGGGTCACCTGACATATCGTCTGTAACAACCGTCTATCTGACACCAGAAGGGGTCACCTGACATATGGTCTGTAACACCCGTCTGTCTGACACCAGGAAGGGTCACCTGACATATGTTCTGTAACAACCGTCTATCTAACACCAGGAGGAGTCACCTGACGTATGGTCTGTAACAACCGTCTATCTGACACCAGGAGGTGTCATCTGACGTATGGTCTGTAACAACCGTCTATCTGACACCAGGAGGGGTCACCTGACATATGTTCTGTAACAACCGTCTATCTGACACCAGGAGGAGCCACTTGACATATGGTCTGTAACAACCGTCTGTCTGACACCAGAAGGGGTCACCTGACGTATGGTCTGTAACAACCGTCTATCTGACACCAGGAGGGGTCACCTGACATATGGTCTGTAACAACCGTCTATCTGACACCAGGAGGGGTCACCTGACATATCTTCTGTAACAACCGTCTGTCTGACACCAGGATGGGTCACCTGACATATGTTCTGTAACAACCGTCTATCTAACACCAGGAGGAGTCACCTGACGTATGGTCTGTAACAACCGTCTATCTGACACCAGGAGGTGTCATCTGACGTATGGTCTGTAACAACCGTCTGTCTGACACCAGGAGGGGTCACCTGACATATGGTCTGTAACAAATCCGCCCTATCTGACACCAGGAGGGGTCATCTGACATATGGTCTGTAACAACCGTCTATCTGACACCAGGAGGAGTCACCTGACATATGGTCTGTAACAACCGTCTATCTGACACCAGGAGGGGTCACCTGACGTATGGTCTGTAACAACCGTCTATCTGACACCAGGAGGGGTCACCTGACATATGTTCTGTAACAACCGTCTATCTGACACCAGGAGGAGCCACTTGACATATGGTCTGTAACAACCGTCTGTCTGACACCAGAAGGGGTCACCTGACGTATGGTCTGTAACAACCGTCTATCTGACACCAGGAGGGGTCACCTGACATATGGTCTGTAACAACCGTCTATCTGACACCAGGAGGGGTCACCTGACATATCTTCTGTAACAACCGTCTGTCTGACACCAGGATGGGTCACCTGACATATGTTCTGTAACAACCGTCTATCTAACACCAGGAGGAGTCACCTGACGTATGGTCTGTAACAACCGTCTATCTGACACCAGGAGGTGTCATCTGACGTATGGTCTGTAACAACCGTCTGTCTGACACCAGGAGGGGTCACCTGACATATGGTCTGTAACAACCGTCTATCTGACACCAGGAGGGGTCATCTGACATATGGTCTGTAACAACCGTCTATCTGACACCAGGAGGAGTCACCTGACATATGGTCTCTGCAACAAACTGTCTATCTGACACCAGGAGGGTCACCTGACGTATGGTCTGTAACAACCGTCTATCTGACACCAGGAGGAGTCACCTGACATATGGTCTGTAACAACCGTCTATCTGACACCAGGAGGGCTCATCTGACGTATGGTCTGTAACAACCGTCTATCTGACACCAGGGGGGGTCACCTGACATATGGTCTGTAACAACCCTCTGTCTGACACGAGGAGGGTTACCTGACATATGGTCTGTAACAACCGTCTATCTGACACCAGGAGGGGTCACCTGACATATGGTCTGTAACAACCGTCTATCTGACACCAGGAGGTGTCATCTGACGTATGGTCTGTAACAACCGTCTATCTGACACCAGGAGGGGTCACCTGACATATCGTCTGTAACAACCGTCTATCTGACACCAGGAGGAGCCACCTGACATATCGTCTGTAACAACCGTCTGTCTGACACCAGAAGGGGTCACCTGACGTATGGTCTGTAACAACCGTCTATCTGACACCAGGAGGGGTCACCTGACATATGGTCTGTAACAACCGTCTATCTGACACCAGGAGGGGTCACCTGACATATCGTCTGTAACAACCGTCTGTCTGACACCAGGATGGGTCACCTGACATATGTTCTGTAACAACCGTCTATCTAACACCAGGAGGAGTCACCTGACGTATGGTCTGTAACAACCGTCTGTCTGACACCAGGAGGTGTCATCTGACGTATGGTCTGTAACAACCGCCTGTCTGACACCAGGAGGGGTCACCTGACATATGGTCTGTAACAACCGTCTATCTGACACCAGGAGGGGTCATCTGACATATGGTCTGTAACAACCGTCTATCTGAACCAGGAGGGGTCACCTGACGTATGGTCTGTAACAACCGTCTATCTGACACCAGGAGGAGTCACCTGACATATGGTCTGTAACAACCGTCTATCTGACACCAGGAGGGGTCATCTGACGTATGGTCTGTAACAACCGTCTATCTGACACCAGGGGGGGGTCACCTGACATATGGTCTGTAACAACCCTCTGTCTGACACGAGGAGGGGTTACCTGACATATGGTCTGTAACAACCGTCTATCTGACACCAGGAGGGGTCACCTGACGTATGGTCTGTAACAACCGTCTATCTGACACCAGGGGGGGGGTCACCTGACATATGGTCTGTAACAACTCTCTGTCTGACACGAGGATGGGTTACCTGACATATGGTCTGTAACAACCGTCTCATTATTTATTAAGCGTGTCGTGTTGAGTGGAGAACGGAACACTTGGAGGCTAAGAGTTTCACTTTCCCCATGACACGTGTTGTTTACCTTGCCCCCCACTCGAGGACAAAACACTCACATCATTCTTCACTTAGCTGACTTTCAGGGCCATTGTCACTGCTGCAAATTATGCATGACAAAGCCAGTCACGTGAACATCTGTCTAATGCCACTGACTGTGATTGCAAACTGAGGTGCTACCAAGCGGATCACCTCACAAGAAAGACCATTTGTGTGAAACTGAGTAGCAGGGCAACAGAGCACTAGGGAACCAGAGTGGAAGGACTCCTGTGGGTCCAAAGATGTATAAAATATTCAATTGTCACTCTCTGGTTCATAACGAAGAAAGAAGGTTCTTGTGCTGCTTCACTGAACAGTGCACTAGGGTGTGTCTGGAATGTGTGATGGTGTGCCGGTGAACGGGTGAGGGTGTGGGGTGTGTGTAGGGTGTGCCGGTGAACGGGTGGGGGATTGTGGTGTGTGTGTGTAGGGTGTGCCGGTGAACGGGTGGGGGATTGTGGGGTGTGTCGGTGAACGGGTGTGGGATTGTGGGGTGTGTGTTGGGTGTGCAGGTGAACGGGTGGGGGATTGTGAGGGTGTGTGTAGGGTGTGCTGGGTGAACGGGTGGGGATTTTGGGGCCGGTGTGTGTAGGGTGTGCCGGTGAACGGGTGTGGGATTGTGGGTGTGTGTAGGGTGTGCCGGTGAACGGTGGGGATTGTGGGACCGGTGTGTGTAGGGTGTGCCAGGTGAACGGGTGAGGGAGTGGGGTGTGTGATGGTGTGCCGGTGAACGGGTGGGGATTGTGAGGGTGTGTAGGTGTGTCGGTGAACGGGTTGGGGATTGTGTGAGGGTGTGGGGTGTGCCGGTGAACGGGTGGGGATTGTGAGGGTGCGTGTAGGGTGTGTCGGTGAACGGGTGGGGGATTGTGAGGATGTGGGGTGTGCCGGTGAACGGGTGGGGATCAGAGGGTGTGTGGTGTGTAGAGGTGCCGGTGAACGGGTGGGGATCAGAGGGTGTGTGTGTAGGGTGTGCCGGGTGAACGGGTGGGGATCAGAGGGTGTGGGTTGTGTGTAGAGGTGCCGGGTGAACGGGTGGGGGATTTGGAGGGTGTGTAGGGTGTGCCGGGTGAACGGGTGGGTCATTGTGAGGGTGTGGTGTGTGTAGGGTGTGCCGGTGAACGGATGGGGATTTTGAGGTGTGGGGTGTGTGTAGGGTGTGTCGGTGAACGGGTGGTGGTAGGGGGTGGGGTAGGGAGGATTTCTGAGGGTGTGGGATGTGTGTGTAGGCTGTGTCGTTGAATGGGTGGGGGGTTGTGAGGTGTGTGTGTAGGGTGTGTCGCTGAACGGGTGAGGGTGTTTCGGTGGGAGGGTGTGTGGTGTGTGTAGGGTGTGTCTGTGAACGAGTGAGGGTGTGTGGGGGTGTGTAGAGCGTGTCGGTGAACAGGTGTAGGTGGTAGGGATGTGTGTAGAGTGTGTCGGTGAACGGGTGAGGGTGTGTGTAGAGTGTGTCGGTGAACGGGTGGTGGTGGGGATGTGTGTACAGTGTGTTGGCGAACGGGTGAGGGTGTGTGAAGAGTGTGTCGGTGAACGGGTTGTGGTGGTGGGGTGTGTGTAGAGCGTGTCGGTGGACGGGTGGAGGTGGGGATGTGTGTAGAGTGTGTCGGTGAATGGGTGGTGGTGTTGAAGTGTGTAGAGTGTGTCGGTGAACACATGAGGGTGGTGGGGATGTGTGTAGAGTGTGTCAGTGAACGTGTGAGCATGTGTGTAGGGTGTGTCGGTGAACGGGTGGAGATGGAGGGATGTGTAGAGTGTCAGTGAACGTGTGAGCGTGTGTGTAGGGTGTGTCGGTGAACGGGTGGTGATGGAGGGAATGTGTGTAGAATGTGTCGGTGAACGGGTGAGCGTGTGTGTAGGGTGTGTCGGTGAACGGGTGGTGATGGAGGGGATCTGTGTAGAGTGTGTCGGTGAACGGGTGAGGGTGTGTGTAGGGTGTGTCGGTGAACTGGTGAGGGTGTGTGTAGAGTGTGTCGGTGAACTGGTGGTTGTGGTGGGGATGTGTGCAGAGTGTGTCGGTGAACGGGTGAAAGTGTGTGTAGAGTGTGTCGGTTAACGGGTGGGGTGTTGTGAGGGTGTGATGTGTGTAGGGTGTGTCGGTGTACGGATGGGGGTTGTGAGGGTGTGGGGTGTTAGTAGGGGTATGTCGGTGAACAGGGGTGGGGCGTAGAGAGTGTGTCAGTGAACGGGTGGGGTTTTGTGAGGGTGTGGATGTGTGTAGGGTGTGTTGTTGGATGGGTGAGGTGTAACGGGGGGTTGTATGAGCTTGTTTGATTGTGGTTGGCAGGAATAGGATAAGGACAGAGAGCAGGGGTGGGATGGGATGGGAGGTGGTATTAATTAAATTGTGTAAGTTCGGTGGGGTGGGAATAGCGATGGAGTGTAGGGTTGTTTAATTGTCATTCTGTGGGAATAGGACAGAGAACTACGGGTGGGGTGTGACTGGAGATATATGTATGTTTAGCTGGTTGTTGGGAAATGAAGCTGCTTTCTGTAGAAAAGAGATAAAGGAATATTCCTGTCCAGCATCAGTACCAGGAAGGGCTGGGACGGGTCTACCCGGGTACCCCACCCCCTATTACCCTACCCTACCCGGATACCCGTTATGTTAATTCCTCACATCAAATTTGCAAGACATGACAATATATTCTTCAGCTCGGGGGCTAAAATTTCGAGTTTTTCAATATCTTAACAATGTATTATATTCAAAAGAAGTGTTACATGTTATGTTTGCGATAACACTCTCTTAGTAAAGAACAAATTCTAGTACTTTTGGGGGTTGAGTCCCATCCAGGATTCGAACACTGAGGGTGTGGGTTCGAATCCCGGATGAGACTCAACCCCCAAAAGTACTAGAATCTGTGGAGCCGTTGTACTAAGAAAGTGTAATCCCAAATATAACATGTTACATTTGACCACTTTCTAAATGGCACCGTGTAATTCAAAAGAAGTGACTGTAAATTATGTCTAAATCGTCAAAGAAAATGCAACCTTTTAATCATGAAGGAATAACATATTACATTGTTTAATCTATTAGTCACATGATCATAACGGGTCCGGGTACTGAGACGCGTACCCGGGTCCAACTCATTACCCACCCGTCCCGGGTATCCGGGTTGCCCGTCCCATCAGTACCGGGGGTAACAACTAACACGCTGAAGTAGTCTAAAGGTTGACATAAACAGGGTGGTTACCGGAGGCATGTCCCTGTCATCAGCTCCCTAACCTTGATTCATTGCTACACCGGGAATTTCGGACAACTCGGGTGGGACAATACAGGTGAGACGAGACAGGTGGGTCAACACATGTGGTACAACACAGGTGGGACAACTCAGGTGGTACAACTCAGGTGGGACAACTCAGTTGGGACAACTCAGGTGGGACAACTCAGGTGGGTCAACACAGGTGGTACAACACAGGTGGGACAACTCAGGTGGGACAACACAGGTGGGACAACTCAGGTGGGACAACTCAGGTGGGACAACTCAGGTGGGACAACTCAGGTGGGAAAACACGGTTTGGACAACTCGGGTGGGACAACTCAGGTGGGACAACACAGGTGGGACAACACAGGTGGGACAACTCAGGTGGGACAACACAAGTGGGACAACTCAGGTGGGACAACACAGGTGGTTCAACACAGGTGGGACAACTCAGGTGGTACAACATAGGTAGGACAACACAGGTGGTAAAACACAGGTTGGACAACACGGGTGGTACAACATAGGTGGGACAACACAGGTGGTACAACATAGGTGGGACAACACAGGTGGTACAACATAGGTGGGACAACTCAGGTGGGACAACTCGGGTGGGACAACACAGGTGGTACAAAACAGGTGGGACAACTCAGGTGGGACAACACGGGTGGGACAACTCAGGTGGGACACCACAGGTGGTACAAAACAGGTGGGACAACTCAGGTGGGACAACACGGGTGGGACAACTCAGGTGGGACACCACAGGTGGTACAACACAGGTGGTACAACTCAGGTGGTACAACATAGGTGGGACAACACGGGGGGGACAACACAGGTGGGACAACACAGGTGGGACAACTCAAGTGGTACAACATAGGGTATACAACATAGGTGGAACAACACGGGTGGGACAACACAGGTGGGACAACTCGGTGGGACAACTCGGGTGGGACAACACAGGTGGGACAACACAGGTCGGACAACTCAGGTGTACCCTGTCTATCCGACATGGTCACATACCGGCACCAGCATCAACCAGTCTATGTAACTACGGTGTGTACACGCTATATGGTTTCCTTGAAGTATGTGCTGAATGCTCAGGTCGTGTTGTCTCAATGAGATAGTTTCCACAGGAGTGTGCGAGGTGAGCTGCACAGAGAGGGCCGCTGTTGTACACGCTGTACGCCATTATTCAGGGCAGGCTTTGATTGCACTGCGTGCTTCCCGGCCCAGTAGGTGTTCACAGTTAACACTTGTGACATTTTATATTGCTGCCACCTGACACCTGAGGTTCACTGTAATACCTTGGGTCAAGTGTGAATTGTGTACTCGAGAAACGCTGATTGACTGTGACAAACCCATTGATATCCGGAGAGTGTGAGCTGTGTACCCAGACACAATGACAGATGTCCAGTAATACCTGTATCTCCAATTTGAATTCCTTTTATTTTATTATTATTTCTAATCATTGTTGCCAAAAATTCTGCGCACAGTATAAAAATATAATGGGAGATGGGATCTCCTTGTCTGCGTCCTCTTGAGATATTGAAATAATTTGAAAGGAAACCATTTACAACAACACATGATTGACTGTTATTAAAGAAGGTATTTATCCATCTTGTAATCGATGGTCCAAAGTTAAAGAATAGAAGAACTTTTTGAATGAAATGCCAGTCAACAGAATCGAATGCCTTTTCATAGTCAATAAGAAGTAGAATTCCTTGTATATTCATATCTTCAGTATAGTCAATGATGTCATATATTAGGCGAGTACACTCACCAAAATATCATTTTGACATAAACCGTTTTTGATCCTCATTTATTATAGAGGGTAGGGCTGTTTTTATTCTGTTTGCAATGGT
The DNA here is from genome assembly GCF_003918875.1 of Haliotis rubra. Taxonomy (NCBI): domain Eukaryota; kingdom Metazoa; phylum Mollusca; class Gastropoda; order Lepetellida; family Haliotidae; genus Haliotis; species Haliotis rubra. The sequence goes on along the minus strand of NW_025765568.1, from coordinate 122,665 downwards.
TGATGATCCGATACATTCAGCAATGAAATGGGTGTCCAATTCTGAAGCAAATGTTTGGATTTACCTTTTAGGGAAAACAGGTTATAATGCCTTGCTTTCGAGTCAAAGACAATTCTCCTTTCTCGTAAGCTAAATTTAATGATCTTATAAGATACTCGTGTATATTGGACCAAAAAAATGTGAAGAATTCAACAGTGAAACCCGATGAGCCAGGACTGCTTTCATTTTTTCATTTTTTTAAGACTGTTTAATACTTCTTCATATATTAATTGTCCTTCTAGATTTTCTTGTTGATTTTTTTTGATAGCTTTGGGACGTCTATGTTTTTAAGCAATTCTGTTAGGTTCACTTTTACGCATGTTTTGGTGTGTAAAGGTTATGGTTAAACGATTTAGTTTCAGTTATAAGATCTTCACTTTTGGTTAGGGTTTCCTTTTGATTGTTTTCAAGTTTATATATTGCTTTGTTTAAAAAGTTTCGATTTTCTAGAGACAGAAAATATTTTGTAGGTTTTTCTCCGCCTTCTTTCCATTTAGATTTGGATCGTAGTAGTATCCCTTCTGTTTCTTTTTTATTAATAGTCTCTATTTCTCTATTTGCTTCTTTTAATTTATCCTGTAGCTTTGTTTTGGAATCTGTATCATGTGATGAATCTATTTTTATTTCAAGCTCATCTATGTTTTTTTCAAGCGTTTGGCGCATATTCAAATTTTCTTTCTTTTTATAGAATGAATAATTTTTTGTGTGTCCTCTGATCATTAACAAAAGCGTTTCAAAGAAAAGCTGATCGTTTACTTTGAAGACATATTTCCCTGTTTCGTCTACGTAAGATTTGTATTGTTCTTTGATTTCATTTATCAGTAGTTTGTTTTTTGCACATATTTTTTATCATAGAGTAAAGAATTGTTGAATTTCCAGTAGCTTTTGGCACTTTCTATCTCACTGATCTTTAGATTAATCCAAATTATTGAATGGTCAGACCTATATGCTGCGTCAATGCCGGTATCGTGAATTAAACTTTCGAGGTTTTTGGAAACGATAAAGTAGTCTAGTCTTGCCTGTTTGACGGGGGTTTTCTGTCTCCATGTGTATCTCTTGCTATCTAGGTTTTGTTCTCTCCATGGGTCTATTAGATCATTTTCTTCCATAAATTCTAACCAGGTTTCTCTTGCTTTTGCATTATTAACGTTTTTATAGTTGAAATAATCCATTTTTATATCTTGTACAAAGTTCCAATCACCACATATGGAGAAGCTGTCGGATTGTAACTCAGCGATAATTGAGGTGATTTCATGGTAAAATTCTGGCGTATCGGTATTTGGTCCGTATATTGTTGCTAAAGTAATTGTCTTATCCATAATTTTCAGTTTTAGTGCTACATAGTTTCCATGTACATCATATCTAGAGTACTCAATGGTAAAATCAAAGATATCATTAAAAAGTATTGCTGTTCCTCTGGCATTGCTTTTAAAAGAACCGAAATAGTAGTATTTAGATCCCAATTCTTCTCTAATTTTGATTTCCATTTCCATTCCCAGTAATACCTGGGAGTAGGGTCTCCAGGAGACACTGGTGGGCTGTGAGATACCCAGTAATAACTGGGAGTAGGGTCTCCAGGAGACATGGGCTGTGATATACCCAGTTATACCTGGGAGTAGGTTCTCCAGGAGACACCGGTGGGCTGTGAGATACCCATTAATACCTGGGAGTAGGGTCTCCAGGAGACACTGATGGGCTGTGAGATGCCCAGTAATAACTGGGAGTAGGTTCCCCAGGAGACATGGGCTGTGATATACCCAGTTATACCTGGGAGTAGGTTCTCCAGAAGACACTGGTGGGCTGTGAGATACCCAGTAATACCTGGGAGTAGGGTCTCCAGGAGACACTGGTGGGCTGTGAGATACCCAGTAATAACTGGGAGTAGGGTCTCCAGGAGACATGGGCTGTGATATACCCAGTTATACCTGGGAGTAGGTTCTCCAGGAGACACCGGTGGGCTGTGAGATACCCATTAATACCTGGGAGTAGGGTCTCCAGGAGACACTGATGGGCTGTGAGATGCCCAGTAATAACTGGGAGTAGGTTCCCCAGGAGACATGGGCTGTGATATACCCAGTTATACCTGGGAGTAGGTTCTCCAGAAGACACTGGTGGGCTGCGAGATACCCAGTAATACCTGGGAGTAGGGTCTCCAGGAGACACTGATGGGCTGTGAGATGCCCAGTAATAACTGGGAGTAGGTTCCCCAGGAGACATGGGCTGTGATATACCCAGTAATACCTGGGAGTAGGTTCCCCAGGAGACACTGGTGGGCTGTGAGATACCCAGTAATACCTGGCAGTAGGTTCCCCAGGAGACATGGGCTGTGAGATACCAAGTACTACCTGGGAGTAGGGTCTCCAGGAGACACTTGTGGGCTGTGAGATACCCAGTAATACCTGGGAGTAGGGTCTCCAGGAGACATGGGCTGTGATATACCCAGTAATACCTGGGAGTAGGGTCTCCAGGAGACACTGGTGGGCTGTGAGATACCCAGTAATACCTGGGAGTAGGGTCTCCAGGAGACATGGGTTGTGATATACCCATTAATACCTGGGAGTAGGGTCTCCAGGAGACACTGGTGGGCTGTGAGATGCCCAGTAATAACTGGGAGTAGGTTCCCCAGGAGACATGGGCTGTGATATACCCAGTAATACCTGGGAGTAGGTTCCCCAGGAGACACTGGTGGGCTGTGAGATACCCAGTAATACCTGGGAGTAGGTTCCCCAGGAGACATGGGCTGTGAGATACCAAGTAATACCTGGGAGTAGGGTCTCCAGGAGACACTTGTGGGCTGTGAGATACCCAGTAATACCTGGGAGTAGGGTCTCCAGGAGACATGGGCTGTGATATACCCAGTAATACCTGGGAGTAGGGTCTCCAGGAGACACTGGTGGGCTGTGAGATACCCAGTAATACCTGGGAGTAGGGTCTCCAGGAGACATGGGTTGTGATATACCCATTAATACCTGGGAGTAGGGTCTCCAGGAGACACTGGTGGGCTGTGAGATACACAGTAATACCCTGTAGGGTCTCCAGGAGACATGGGCTGTGAGATACCCATTAATACCTGGGAGTAGGGTCTCCAGGAGACATGAGCTGTGATATACCCAGTAATACCTGGGAGTAGGGTCTCCAGGAGATATGGGCTGTGAGATACCCAGTAATACCTGGGAGTAGGGTCTCCAGGAGACATGAGCTGTGATATACCCAGTAAAACCTGGGAGTAGGGTCTCCAGGAGACATGAGCTGTGATATACCCAGTAATACCTAGGAGTAGGTTCTCCAGGAGACATGGGCTGTGAGATACCCAGTAATACCTGGGAGTAGGGTCTCCAGGAGACACTGGTGGGCTGTGAGATACCCAGTAATACCTGGGAGTAGGGTCTCCACGAGAGGCTGATGGGCTGTGAGATACCCAGTAATACATGGGAATAGGGTCTCCAGGAGAGGCTGATGGGCTGTGAGATACCCAGTAATACCTGGGAATAGGGTCTCCAGGAGTGGCTGGTGGGCTGTGATATACACACTAATACCTGGGAGTAGGGTCTCCAGGAGACATGGGCTGTGATATACACAGTAATACGTGGGAGTAGGGTCTCAAGGAGTGGCTGGTGGGCTGTGATATACACAGTAATACCTGGGAGTTGGGTCTCCAGGAAACATGGGCTGTGATATACCCAGTAACACCTGGGAGTAGGGTCTCCAGGAGACACTGGTGGGCTGTGAGATACACAGTAATACCCTGTAGGGTCTCCAGGAAACATGGGCTGTGAGATACCCAGTAATACCTGGGAGTAGGGTCTCCAGCAGACATGAGCTGTGAAATACCCAGTAATACCTGAGAGTAGGGTCTCCAGGAGACATGGGCTGTGAGATACCCAGTAATACCTGGGAGTAGGGTCTCCAGGAGACACTGGTGGGCTGTGAGATACACAGTAATACCCTGTAGGGTCTCCAGGAGACATGGGCTGTGAGATACACAGTAATACCTGGGAATAGGGTCTCCAGCAGACATGAGCTGTGAAATACCCAGTAATACCTGAGAGTAGGGTCTCCAGGAGACATGGGCTGTGAGATACCCAGTAATACCTGGGAGTAGGGTCTCCAGGAGACACTGGTGGGCTGTGAGATACACAGTAATACCCTGTAGGGTCTCCAGGAGACATGGGCTGTGAGATACACAGTAATACCTGGGAGTAGGGTCTCCAGCAGACATGAGCTGTGAAATACCCAGTAATACCTGAGAGTAGGGTCTCCAGGAGACATGGGCTGTGAGATACCCAGTAATACCTGGGAGTAGGGTCTCCAGGAGACATGACCTGTGATATACCCAGTAATACCTGGGAGTAGGGTCTCCAGGAGACATGAGCTGTGATATACCCAGTAATACCTGGGAGTAGGGCCTCCAGGAGACATGAGCTGTGATATACCCAGTAATACCTGGGAGTAGGTTCTCCAGGAGTCATGGGCTGTGAGATACCCAGTAATACCTGGGAGTAGGGTCTCCAGGAGACACTGGTGGGCTGTGATATACCCAGTAATACCTGGGAGTAGGGTCTCCACGGGAGGCTGATGGGCTGTGAGATACCCAGTAATACCTGGGAATAGGGTCTCCAGGAGAGGCTTATGGGATGTGAGATACCCAGTAATTCCTGGGAGTAGGGTCTCCAGGAGACATGGGCTGTGATATACCCAGTAATACCTGGGAGTAGGGTCTCCAGGAGAGGCTGATGGGATGTGAGATACCCAGTAATACCTGGGAATAGGGTCTCCAGGAGAGGCTGATGGGCTGTGAGATACCCAGTAATAACTTGGAGAAGGGTCTCCAGGAGACATGGGCTGTGAGATGCCCAGTAATAACTGGGAGTAGGTTCCCCAGGAGACACTGGTGGGCTGTGAGATTCCCTGTAATAACTGGGAGTAGGTTCCCAGGAGACATGGGCTGTGAGATACCCAGTAATACCTGGGAGTAGGGTCTCCACGAGAGGCTGATGGGCTGTGAGATACCCATTAATACCTGAGAGTAGGTTCCCCAGGAGACACTGGTGGGCTGTGAGATACCCAGTAATACCTGGGAGTCGGTTCCCAGGAGACACTGATGGGCTGTGAGATACCCAGTAATAACTGGGAGTAGGGTCTCCAGGAGACACTGATGGGCTGTGAGATACCCAGTAAAACCTGGGAGTAGGTCCTCCAGGAGACACTGATGGGCTGTGAGATACCCAGTAATACCTGGGAGTAGGTTCCCAGGAGACACTGATGGGCTGTGAGATACCCAGTAATACCTGGGAGTAGGTTCCCAGGAGACACTGGTGGGCTGTGAGATACCCAGTAATACCTGGGAGTAGGGTCTCCAGGAGACACTGATGGGCTGGGAGATACCCAGTAAAACCTGGGAGTAGGTTCTCCAGGAGACACTGATGGGCTGTGAGATACCCATTAATACCTGGGAGTAGGGTCTCCAGGAGACACTGATGGGCTGTGAGATACCCATTAATACCTGGGAGTAGGTTCCCAGGAGACACTGGTGGGCTGTGAGATACCCATTAATACCTGGGAGTAGGGTCTCCAGAAGACACTGATGGGCTGTGAGATACCCAGTAATACCTGGGAGTAGGTTCCCAGGAGACATGGGCTGTGAGATACCCAGTAATACCTGGGAGTAGGGTCTCCAGAAGACATGAGCTGTGAGATACCCAGTAATACCTGGGAGTAGGTTCCCAGGAGACACTGATGGGCTGTGAGATACCAAGTAATAACTGGGAGTAGGGTCTCCAGGAGACACTGGTGGGCTGTGAGATACCCAGTAATACCTGGGAGTAGGGTCTCCAGGAGACACTGATGGGCTGTGAGATACCCAGTAATACCTGGGAGTAGGTTCCCAGGAGACACTGGTGGGCTGTGAGATACCCATTAGAACCTGGGAGTAGGGTCTCCAGAAGACACTGATGGGCTGTGAGATACCCAGTAATACCTGGGAGTAGGTTCCCAGGAGACATGGGCTGTGAGATACCCAGTAATACCTGGGAGTAGGGTCTCCAGAAGACACTGATGGGCTGTGAGATACCCGGTAATACCTGTGAGTAGGGTCTCCAGGAGACATGGGCTGTGAGATACCCAGTAATACCTGGGAATACGGTCTCCAGGAGACACTGATGGGCTGTGAGATACCCAGTAATACCTGGGAGTAGGGTTCCCAGGAGTGGCTTTTTGGCTGTGAGATACCCATTAATACCTGGGAGTAGGGTCTCCAGGAGACATGAGCTGTGAGATAGCCAGTAATACCTGGTAGTAGGTTCCCAGGAGACACCGATGGGCTGTGAGATACCCAGTAATACCTGGGAGTAGGTCTCGAGGAGACACTGGTGGGATGTGAGATACCCAGTAATACCTTGGAGAAGGGTCTCCAGGAGACATGGGCTGTGAGATGCCCAGTAATACCTGAGAGTAGGTTCCCCAGGAGACACTGGTGGGCTGTGAGATACCCATTAATACCTGGGAGTAGGGTCTCCAGAAGACACTGATGGGCTGTGAGATACCCAGTAATACCTGGGAGTAGGTTCCCAGGAGACATGGGCTGTGAGATACCCAGTAATACCTGGGAGTAGGGTCTCCAGAAGACATGAGCTGTGAGATACCCAGTAATACCTGGGAGTAGGTTCCCAGGAGACACTGATGGGCTGTGAGATACCAAGTAATAACTGGGAGTAGGGTCTCCAGGAGACACTGGTGGGCTGTGAGATACCCAGTAATACCTGGGAGTAGGGTCTCCAGGAGACACTGATGGGCTGTGAGATACCCAGTAATACCTGGGAGTAGGTTCTCCAGGAGACACTGGTGGGCTGTGAGATACCCATTAGTACCTGGGAGTAGGGTCTCCAGAAGACACTGATGGGCTGTGAGATACCCAGTAATACCTGGGAGTAGGTTCCCAGGAGACATGGGCTGTGAGATACCCAGTAATACCTGGGAGTAGGGTCTCCAGGAAGACACTGGTGGGCTGTGAGATACCCGGTAATACCTGTGAGTAGGGTCTCCAGGAGACATGGGCTGTGAGATACCCAGTAATACCTGGGAATACGGTCTCCAGGAGACACTGATGGGCTGTGAGATACCCAGTAATACCTGGGAGTAGGGTTCCCAGGAGTGGCTTTTTGGCTGTGAGATACCCATTAATACCTGGGAGTAGGGTCTCCAGGAGACATGAGCTGTGAGATAGCCAGTAATACCTGGTAGTAGGTTCCCAGGAGACACCGATGGGCTGTGAGATACCCAGTAATACCTGGGAGTAGGTCTCGAGGAGACACTGGTGGGATGTGAGATACCCAGTAATACCTTGGAGAAGGGTCTCCAGGAGACATGGGCTGTGAGATGCCCAGTAATACCTGAGAGTAGGTTCCCCAGGAGACACTGGTGGGCTGTGAGATTCCCTGTAATAACTGGGAGTAGGTTCCCAGGAGACACTGACTGGCTGTGAGATATCCATCAGATCTTACATAAAACACCATGGGCCATGGAATATATACACAGTTTGTCCTCACCTGTGAGCAAGACCCGTCATTTACTTGATGTAAATCTATACTTCTCCAATGACTTCTCCGTGCCTGCCTGTACACTGGCAAATAACGAATCTTGACTGGAATGATCCGGCCACGATCAACGCTGGAGGAGCCGGAGACGACAGATGATTGAATTCATACAGGAGAGCATGCAGTATGATGTTACTATTCTGACTTAAATCTTCTCGATTTTAATTTGTACAATTGCTTGACGAGCCTTTGCGTGTGTTTGTGACGTGCACCACCTGTGGTGTGGTGGTTCACCAACATACCCACAGTGTGGACTCGGAGCCGTACAACGGACCATGCTTTCAGCAGATATTGTTGAGGATTATGGAACGGGTTGTGTTGCTGTTACTTTCATCAACTGTGGGGACTAGATTAGCCCTTACCCAACACCATAAGTCACCTGTGTGATATTGATAAGCTGGTTTATTGTAGCCACAGGCCGATGTCCTAGACAAGAGCATTTATATCTGTGAATGTAGAAATAACTGTTCCATGGGAGTCGAAATAGCAACGTCACCTTCCATTAACTGGTGATTGATATCGATCGCAGTATAGACTTGGCATTATTTCAGATTATTACAGATAAAAAGCGGCTTGGAAGATACTGCATGCTGACTGTAACGTGAAGCGTATATTACATGTTGAATAAAACGTAAAGGCCATAGCACAAGCCGAATATACCTGAAGGGCATACTACAAGCTGAATATACCTGAAGGTCATACCACAAGCCGAATATACCTGAAGGACATGCCACAAACTGAATATACCTGAAGGGCATACCACAAGCTGAATATACCTGAAGGGCATACCATAAGCCGAAGATACCTGAAGGGCATACCACAAGCCGAATATACCTGAAGGGCATATCACAAGCCGAATATACCTGAAGGCCATACCACAAGCCGAAGATACCTGAAGGGCATACCACAAGCCGAATATACCTGAAGGGCATACCACAAGCCGAATATACCTGAAGGGCATACCACAAGCCGAATATACCTGAAGGACATGCCACAAACTGAATATACCTGAAGGGCATACCACAAGCTGAATATACCTGAAGGGCATACCACAAGCCGAAGATACCTGAAGGGCATACCACAATCCGAATATGCCTGAAGGGCATATCACAAGCCGAATATACCTGAAGGCCATACCACAATCCGAATATACCTGAAGGGCATACCACAAGCCGAATATACCTGAAGGGCATACCACAAGCCGAATATACCTGAAGGCCATACCACAAGCTGAATATACCTGAAGGGCATACCACAAGCCGAATATACCTGAAGGGCATACCACAAGCCGAAGATACCTGAAGGGCATACCACAAGCCGAATATACCTGAAGGGCATATCACAAGCCGAATATACCTGAAGGCCATACCACAATCCGAATATACCTGAAGGGCATACCACAAGCCGAATATACCTGAAGGTCATACCACAAGCCGAATATACCTGAAGGACATGCCACAAACTGAATATACCTGAAGGGCATACCACAAGCTGAATATACCTGAAGGGCATATCACAAGCCGAAGATACCTGAAGGGCATACCACAAGCCGAATATACCTGAAGGGCATATCACAAGCCGAATATACCTGAAGGCCATATCACAAGCCGAAGATACCTGAAGGGCATACCACAAGCTGAATATACCTGAAGGGCATACCACAAGCCGAATATACCTGAAGGGCATACCACAAGCCGAATATACCTGAAGGACATGCCACAAACTGAATATACCTGAAGGGCATATCACAAGCCGAATATACCTGAAGGGCATACCACAAGCCGAAGATACCTGAAGGGCATACCACAAGCCGAATATACCTGAAGGACATGCCACAAACTGAATATACCTGAAGGGCATATCACAAGCCGAATATACCTGAAGGGCATACCACAAGCCGAAGATACCTGAAGGGCATACCACAAGCCGAATATACCTGAAGGGCATATCACAAGCCGAATATACCTGAAGGCCATACCACAATCCGAATATACCTGAAGGGCATACCACAAGCCGAATATACCTGAAGGGCATACCACAAGCCGAATATACCTGAAGGCCATACCACAAGCTGAATATACCTGAAGGGCATACCCTAAGCCGAATATACCTGAAGAGCATACCACAAGCCGAATATACCTGAAGGGCATACCACAAGCCGAATATACCTGAAGGGCATACTACAAGCTGAATATACCTGAAGGGCATACTACAAGCTGAATATACCTGAAGAGCATACTACAAGCTGAATATACTTTAAGGACATACCACAAACTGAATATACGTGAGGGACATACTACAAGCTGAATATACCTGAGCTACGAACTGAAGTTTGTTACGCAATGGGTGTAAATAAACTCTTCCGAAAATGAAACGCACAGGCCAAAATATGCAAATGTTTTAGACGTATTTAAGTGTACATAAGTCGATTAAACTTGTTCATAGATGAAGGAAATTCGACACACTGATGGACATATGTATTGTTTTTCATTGTCAACTATAATTCACTCACACCACATGTGTAGACAAAGGGGGCGTTCAGGTCAGTACCTGGTGACACCACCCCATGCAGCCGTCACTGCTCGACGCCGCCTTGGAAGGGATTGCACAAGTCGTCGGATTTTTGCTTGGGGAATTTTATGCCATTCCCCCTGCAACGCGTTGTTGGCATGTTCTGCAAGTATCTGAGGGTGATGGAGAGATTCATGGAAACGTCGATCAAGTTGTCGTATTGAAACAGCTCCCTCTGGCTGTTAAAAGTGGGAGGACGTGGTTGCAGGACGTGGCCGATGTAAAGATTTGCTGTAAGATTGTCTTAAACCACCACTAGCTCTGATCTATCCGTGTAGAACATGGCTCCCCACATCATGACTATTTCTCCACCAAATATGTCCACCTGTCGAACGCCGTTCGACTCAAAACGTGCGTGTCGACGTGGATAGATACGTTGTCTCCTATCCCGTCGTTGCAGGGGGAAACGCGATGAACCAAACGCGTAGTCAATTCCCCATGTTTCATGCCTGTACCACGTTACACCATTGAACACGTTGGTGTCGGTGTAGTCGTGTCGATCCTGGGTCGAATTGAAGCGGGCATATCTATGCAATAGTCAAGATATGGTGTTGTTGTGTACGTTGAGGTGTCTTGCAACGGCAGACTGGGACACCCTTGTATCCAAACGTGCAACGGCGATATTTCGGTCAGTAGCATTTAATCTTGGCAAAAAAAATTATCTTCGTTTACATCGTAATAAAATGATGAATTTGGTGTGGCCTGTTATAGTCGATGTCTCTACTCATGTTCCCGACACATTGCACGTCCATTACGTGGAAAACGTTTTCTGCATGCAATTTTCATTTTATGATGCGTTTGCATCTCGAGAAGCTGGAAGCCCTCAGGCTCCAGAACCATAAAAGTTGTAGGTCCGGGTCAGAATCAACAAACTCAACATCCATGTCAAGATCCGAGTCTTCTGAAAAGTCTGAATCAGAATGTTCCGACAGCGATATGTCAGTGCAGTCAACCACAGTCATTGGGGATGAAAAACCTGTCGGTCATAAGGACCTGCAGAAAACAAACGCTGTGGGTCCGAGTGCTTTTCAGTTGGCGTTGGGCCTAAAGACCGACGTTAAGTTCGAACGCTGGTTTCAAACATACGACGATTGCTGTAAAATATACCGAAATGAACTGCTGAAAACGCTTTCATTTTCTGAAGAGAGTAGTTAAATTTGGCTAACCAAAGCTCAGGTAATAATTCAGTAATATTTATATTTTCTTGTATGTATGCGTCTTCCACCTGATCAGTGATGCGATGTGAACACTTGAAAACAGCAAAAGGACGTTTGTCAGTCGTAGCCCAAGGTGCAATAGTCATTATTTATCTCTGTGACGCCTGAGACAACATCACGGTGATGAGAGATCACTTGATCAATATTGTACAGAACCACGTGAAGATCACGTAGACAACGCCGTTTGCCGCTGGGTGTGTCACGCTGTCCGGGGTAACACAGATAGGCCCGTGCAGGAATGTTAACTAGATGCTCGATCATAATGTGATATCTGTGAATAATTAATATACCAGTATATTATCCTGTTACAATAGGCTATGGTATGATGCGATGTGAACAGTGTAAGGTTTCACACCACATGGATGGTTCACAATTGGTGACACTCAAGACGTGTCTGGTGGGACAGTCCCTGATTATTAATTGAATAAGCCTTTTGAAATATATTTTTCATATACACTCTTCAAACATAGAAACGCATAGGTGATTTTGAGAATATTGGAGCTGCGGGGAAAACAATACAAATATACTATTTCTTTCCAAAACGTCAACTGTGTGTGATTGGAAATAGCTTCAGTGCAGTATTAACTTTCCGATTGTTTTAGGAAATATTCGCCAAAACGTCACCAAGAAAACATGTAAAGCAAAATGCACGTGCAAGTAAGCGGAAAAGCATGCTGTATCGATCACTGTAAAAAGGCAAGCGTTGTGTTTTTCATTCGTTTTTGCCTGGAAAAGAGGAACTCATCATGCCACGACTGAGTGTCACCAATCGAAACATCGCCATAGGCCGCCTTGAAGCTGGGGAGTCGCAGTCAGCAGTTGCCCGACATTTCAACGTTCATCAGAGCACCATATCTCGCCTTTGTGATAGTTTCCTGCGTATCAATTCCGTTCCCTGTTTTGAGAGACTTTCATCGGCGCAATCGCTTGTGGTGGTGTCGTAGAGTCCGGAACTGGAACCTTAGAAACTGGAGGTGAGTCTGGTTCAGTCATGAATCACGATTTCTTCTTCACCGGCGAGATGGAAGACAGCGTGTTTACCGTCAGAGAAAGGAACGTTTTGCCCCTAATAGCATTCTACAGGTCGACAGATTCGTCGGAGACAGTGTCATGGTGTGGGGTGTGTCTCATTTAGTGGTGGTTTTAGGGGAATTTGACAGCAAATCAACAAAGCCCTTGCACGTCACATGCTTCCGATTATGGACCGACAGAGGGAGTTGTTCCAGCATGACAACGCTACTTCACATTCAATTTCCTGCCCTTGCCTTCCCGATCACCAGATCTAAACCCGATGTGATAAACTCGATCGACGTGTACGTCAACGTCAAAACACTCCTCCTCACACACTTCCACAAGTAGCCATCGCATTGCAGGAAGAGAGGGGATGAATACGCAAGAGCGTCTTATCCAGACTGTGCCGAGACGAGCAGTAATTGCTGCCAACGGTGGTCATACAAGGTACTGATTTTGACGCCACCTTGTGAACTCAAGTAAACAGAAACACAACAATAAAGGCTGCTGTTGTGTTGGCGAACTCTGTGTCTATAGACTTTTGAAATTTCACCTTGTTACGATTGAAATTACATGAAATAATTGCTGTTAAACTAAATGCTTCTAAAACTGGCTTTTGCGTTTCTTTTTTTATGAGTATATATACGAAGCAGAGTCGATTGTACGGTTGCAACTTATTAACGAGCAAGGGTTTATAAATCACTATCAGTTGTTATGATACCAAATGTTCGATAAACGACCCCATCGGGTGCACCAGTCACAAATACATGCATAGGCAAGTTAATTGTTTACCTGGCAAAACATATGTTACTCTCAAAATAGGGAATCGTATAGGACAGGGTTTTCTTCAGAATGCCCACCCATAAAACTGTTTAAAACCTTAACTAGTGTTTGAACGTTATAACCTTGATAAAACAGCTGTCGTATGACACTTTATGAAATCTTGATAAAAGAGCATACTCGAATGTATCTAAAAACTGAAATTTAAACACTGAATGCGGAAACTGCTGGAATATTGCTCGACATAAAATGAACTTTGACTTTGGAAAGTTGAAGTCATCCTTCTTGCCATACGGATTGATATACACTAGCCAATAATATCTAGATGGGACAAGAACTTGAATGATACACATTGGCTTGCGTAATAACGTCCAGCTATGACTAGGATTGATACATATAAGACAGTGATATTTAGCTAGGACATTGCCCAGATCGATATGTTTTAATACCCATGGTCTAAGTCCTAAAATGAAAAAAATGATTCATAATATGTATGAAAATGTTAAAGCTTGTGTTAAGAATAACAATGAATTCTCAGATTCGTTTGAACTACAAATCGGGGTAAGACAAGGCTGTATACTTAGCCCATTTTTATTCTCATTTTTCATAAATGAATTAGCAACCCAAATTGAAAACAATTGTGAGTATGGAATACAGTTACACCCTGACCTAGTACATATTTTTCTTCTGCTTTTTGCAGACGATATCGTGATATTCTCAAGCACTGTTGCAGGTTTACAAAGACTTATACAAGAACTTGAGAATTATTGTGACCAGTACAAATTAGCTGTAAATAGAAATAAAACTAAAGTAGTAGTTTTAAAAAGGGGACGTTTATCAAAAAACGATAAATGGTTGTATAAAGGTGAAGAATTAGAATGCACCAGTTCGTACAAATATTTGGGAATGTTCTTTAGTAATTGTTTATCTTGGACAACACATGTTAATTACGCTTGTGTGCAAGCACAAAAGGTCATGATAGGTATCTTTAAACAATTAAATGTACTTGGTGACATAAATATAAGTTCATACTTTAAAATATTTGATGCCAAAATTAAGCCAATTTTATTGTATGGAGCCGAAATATGGGGTTTGAATTATTACAGTGATATTGAAAGAGTTCAATTGAAAGCATGTAAAAGATTTCTTGGTGTTAAATCCAATACGATGAATACAATGGTGTATGGAGAATGTGGTAAATACCCGATGCACTTATTTACAAATATCAGAGTTATAAAATACTGGTTAAAATTACTGAAGATGCCTTCTTATAGGCTACCAAAGAAATGTTACAATATGATGATGCTATTCGATAAAAAATGGACACACAAATTGGGTTTCTGCTGTTAGACATTTTCTATTCTCGAAAGGGTTTGGTTTTGTATGGAACGATCAGTATGTTGATTCTGAGGGTAAGTTTATTTTAGAACTAACACAAAGATTAAAAGATATCTATTTGCAAGAATGGTTTGAAAAGATATCACTTTCCAGTAAATGTCTGTATTATAAGATGTTTAAATGTAGTTTTGACTCCGAAACTTATCTTTCATGTCTAAACGTAAAAAAATATAGGATAGCGTTAAGCAGATTGAGATGTTCTTCACATGATTTATCTATCGAAAGTGGAAGATTTGAAAATGTCAAAAAAGAAAATAGAACTTGCAAACTATGTGATCTTAACCAAATAGAAGATGAATATCATTTTCTTTTAATTTGCCCTGTTATAATTCCATCAGAAAGTTGTATATTAAGAAATATTATTGTGCCCATCCAAACCTTTATAAATTCTCAGCATTGTTGAATAACAAAACCCATACTATACTTCAAAACTTGTCCATGTTTGTTTACTATGCCATGTTGTTTAGGACAGAATATATCTCAGAACACAATGTAACCTAAAGTTGATTATTTTCCCTTCTTCATGTATATTATCCGTGCGTGTAAATATTTATAAATTTATAAATGCATTGTACTACAGGCCTGTGGCCTTTCAGTACCGGAAATAAATATATATAATATATATATATCAGTATTAACAAATGAGGTGAGGTGAGGTGAAATTGGGTTTAACGTCGTGCTTGAGAATATTTCGCTCATATGACGACGTGAATGCGTGTGTATGTGTATGTGCGGCTGCTTGTACTAGCCCAGACTTAAGCTGGTTTTATAGTGCTAGCTCACTGAGATACCATGCCGCAGTGAAGCATGAATACCCCACTCAGACACATTATACTGACTCCGAGCCGACCAGTCCTTGTTGTCCCCATTAATTCCGAGCACCAGGCAGGGACCAACAAGTACCATATTTTAACGTCTTTTGGTATGACGCGGTCGGGGATCGAACCCGCGACCTCCCGCTCTCCGGGCGGACGCTCTAACCACTACACCACGGAGGCGGTCATTAACAAGGCATGGGTTGATATACACTAGCTAATGATATCTTTAGTTGGAACAAGGCATGGATTGATACAGACTAGTCAATGATATCTTTAGCTGGAACAAGGCATGGATTGATACAGACTAGTCAATGATCTTTAGCTGGGGCAAGGCATGGATTGATACAGACTAGTCAATGATCTTCAGCTAGAACAAGGCATGGATTGATACAGACTAGTCAATGATATCTTTAGCTGGAACAAGGCATGGATTGATACAGACTAGTCAATGATATCTTTAGCTGGAACAAGGCATGGATTGATACAGACTAGTCAATGATCTTTAGCTGGGGCAAGGCATGGATTGATACAGACTAGTCAATGATCTTCAGCTGGAACAAGGCATGGATTGATATACCCCGGCCAATTATATTGAGCTTGATTGATGTAATATTTGTACCCAGATCTCTGGAGTAATAAGGGATATCGCTAAATGCTAGTCTGAAGCTCAAAACCCCTCTTGAAAAGCAAAATGGCATTTGAGCAGTCGTAGCTTGAAAACGACACTGTGTGCTGCACAGTACTGCACAAGAAGTGTGAACCTGTTAGCCGTCTAAAGGATCTATCAGGGGAGAGGCGACGCCGTTTAATGAAAAATGTATTTCCAATAAATATTTAATGTTAAATTTTGGACATTGTAGTGATTAATATCCATGTATAATCCTGACACTTAAAGTTGCTTCAAGCAGAACAAACATCTTCCTGTATATATGAGGTACAAACGAAATATACATTTTCATATTGCCTTGATATTACCACGTTAGGCAGAATAACATCCGTGATATAGAATCATATGTGAGAAAGTGTATACACTTTCATATTATATCAATACCACACCATATGGGGCAAATCAGAACATACGCTTACTTAATTCCTTGATATTACCTCATGATACGTGACAAACTAAGAATTTATGCCTCAATATTTCCCTGGTTTCCCAGATTATATGCGACAAAGGACTTGTGTGAGTGTGTCCTGTTGCTCCCATTCCACACAGAGACTCTCTGATGTGACAACGTGACAGAAACACGGACATTTACAGCAGGAAATTTACTTTGATGAGAAAGATTAATGCTTCCCTACATCCAGCCGTGTGAGGGTTGTTGTCAGAACACAGACATGTCTTTGTCATCATACTACATTCAGACCGACACGTACAAGGCCATACAACTGTAAATCACATCACGCTTCACTGGAACAATGAAGGTTTTGTCGTGGCACAGGGTTTACAAACAAGTAATATCTCAGGATAATTTCAGTGTGATGTATCGGAACCTTCCTGGGTTCCGCGGAGCGGTACACTATACAGCGACTGCCTTGGAGTTGGGCGGATCATCGGCGCGACTGCACCCCCGATATTTGGGAGCAATCGGGAGTCTTCGACATATAATTTGGATCGTTGATAATTTAAGAGAATAATTACGACACCGTCGAAGGATCTGCTATTTCATGAAAAGCAAATGTATTTAAATTCCAACGATTTCCGAAAGTCAGATATCTCTACAGAAAGCTAAACTTACCTTTTGTAAATTGGATCCTCTTTAGAGAATCGAGTAAAAAGTTTCTCCAGGAAGAGCAAGAGCTGCCTCTCGCTGTCCATGAGCTTCTGAAGCTGGGCCGATGAGGTATAGACGTCCGACATGATCACCGCCATCCCTGTCCACATCAAGTACAACAATAACAACGAGGAACACAGCATGGTTCTATTGCAGCTGCTGAAGGCTCTATACAGAGCAGTTGAGGTTCTATTGCAGCTGCTGAAGGCTCTATACAGAGCAGTTGAAGGTTCTATTGCAGCTGCTGAAGGCTCTATACAGAGCTGTTGAAGGTTCTACTGCAGCTGCTGAAGGCTCTATACAGAGCAGTTGAAGGTTCTATTGCAGCTGCTGAAGGATGTACATGGAGCTGCTGAAGGCTCTACACGGAGCAGTTGAAGGCTCTATACGGAACAGGTGTAACCTTACTCTAGCTGTTGATCACTGGTGTAACCTTCCTCTAGCAGTTGATCACAGGTGAAACCTTCCTCTAGCTGTTGATCAGAGGTGAAACCTTCCACTAACAGTTGATCACAGGTGAAACCTTCCCCTAGCTGTTGATCACTGGTGTAACCTTCCTCTAGCAGTTGACTGCAGCTGAAACCTTCCTCTAGCAGTTGATCACAGGTGCAACCTTCCTCTAGCAGTCGATCACAGGTGAAACCTTCCCCTAGCTGTTGATCACTGGTGTAACCTTCCTCTAGCAGTTGATTGCAGCTGAAACCTTCCTCTAGCAGTTGATCACAGGTGCAACCTTCCTCTAACAGTTGATCACAGGTGAAACCTTCCTCTAGCTGTTGATCACTGGTGTAACCTTCCTCTAGCAGTCGATCACAGGTGAAACCTTCCTCTAGCAGTTGATCAAAGGCGAAACCTTCCTCTAACAGTCGATCACAGGTGAAACCTTCCTCTAACAGTCGATCACAGGTGAAACCTTGCCCTCACATGGTGTATCCCGGTACGCAGTCTGACAGGTTGTGCTGTAGTGCTACACTCCGTCAGGAAATGTCGGGCCTTATTAGAGGGAGTGGAGCGACAAATCATTGCCAAAGTGGTTATCAACACCATATTATATTTTGGGATATTATTTATATAAAACACGTCTGTTAGTCAACGAATGGCAGTTAAAGATAACATAGTTGTGTAGATATAAATTCAAATGTCAACAATATCACGACGACTTCAAACACTTAAACTGCTTCTTTCCTTCAATACTAGTATAATCTGCAAAAACTGATTCTTTCCTTCAATACTTGTAGATTCCGCAATTTTGAAACCCCAAATGCAAGATGTGTAGGTGAGATCTTCCCACGCCTGTCCTTCCAACCCGCCGATGTATGTTTTCATGCGGGTAGACGGCATTGATTAATTAAACACCAGGTACAAAGACAGCGTTCACTCACATCCAGGAAGAAGCGGGTCCAAGTACTTCAGGTATCCTCATCGTTGTGTCCCACTTCAGAGTTGTGAAGATATTATGCAAGTCCCAAAGCAGAACATTTGTTTTTGTCGTCTAAAGCTTTGTTATTGATGAAATCCCGAAATACAAATCTTCCCAGCAGCGAGTTGCGAGGAGTGTTGACATATCATCCTCCCCGCCCGTGTAGTTGGTACAAGGCTTCACCGTCTGCTGTGGTATAAATCATGGGACCACTGACACCAGACATTCACTGTACTGCTGTCACGATATCTGCTTAGCGCAAAGTATGATTGACAAGTAGCAGACGACACGGCACTCTCACTGCGTACCGCCCGCACCCTCCTTATAACGCCATCGCTATACCATTTTTGGTTCACATGGAATGAAAACATCTGCCCAGCCACACAAGAATATGCTGCAAGATACGGCCACAAACAAGCAGAATTACGTGTAAATAAATAAATACATGTGCGTGTGCGTGTGCGCGTGTGCGTATGCGCGCACACGCACTTGTGTTTAGTGAACTATATTGATTGACTATTTTGATCATCTCTCTTATGGTTTTTATATTATTTACTTCGCAATAAATTCTACTTCCTATGACAATCTGGAGTTTCATACGATATATCCGAATGCAAACTTGACAAAAGCTTGTCCAAGCAGTAGATATATCCTACTAAATGATTGACACAGCCTCCCCCAGCAAGCATGAGATACATTAGATATATCCTACGACATGATTGACACAGCCTCTCATGGCAAGCATGATATACATTAGATATATCCTACGACATGATTGACAGAGCCTCTCCCAGCAAGCATGAGATGCATTAGATATATCGTGCTAAATGATTGACACAGCCTCTCCTAGCAAGCATGAGATGCACTAGATATATCGTGCTAAATGATTGACAGCCTCTCCCAGCAAGCATGAGATGCACTAGATAAATCGTGCTAAATGATTGACACAGCCTCTCCCAGCTAGCATGAGATCCACTAGATATATCCTACTAAATGATTGACACAGCCTCTCCCAGCTAGCATGCGATACCCTACATATATCCAACTAAATGAGTGACACAGCCTCTCCCGTCAAGCATATGAGATACCCTAGATATACACCACTAAATGATTGACACAGTCTTTCCCAGCTGGCATGAGATACCCTAGATATATCCAACTAAATGATTGACAGCCTCTCCCAGCAAGCATTAGATGCACTAGATATATCGTGCTAAATGATTGACACAGCCTCTCCCAGCTAGCATGAGATACACTAGATATATCCAACTAAATGATTGACACAGCCTCTCCCGTCAAGCATATGAGATACCCTAGATATACACCACTAAATGATTGACACAGTCTTTCCCAGCTAGCATGCGATACCCTAGATATATCCAACTAAATGATTGACACAGCCTCTCCCGTCAAGCATATGAGATACCCTAGATATACACCACTAAATGATTGACACAGTCTTTCCCAGCTAGCATGCGATACCCTAGATATATCCAACTAAATGATTGACACAGCCTCTCCCAGCAAGCATGTGATACATATATACTGCTAAATGATTGACACAGCCTCTCTCAGCAAGCATGAGATACACTAGATATATCCTTATAAATGATTGACACAGCCTCTCCCGTGAAGCATATGAGATACATTAGATATACACCACTAAATGATTGACAAAGTCTTTCCCAGCTAGCATGCGATACCCTAGATATGTCCAACTAAATGATTGACACAGCCTCTCCCAGCAAGCATGTGATACATATATCCTGCAAGTTTCACAGCCTTGCACCAAGCCGTGTTTTCTTACAAAAAGGTGCTTCGAATCAACTCAATCCTCTGAGACCTTGAGACACATGGCTCATTCATATCCATAAGCTTGAGTTGTAAGAGTCGACACTGTATGGCGCTGTATGTGTGGTGGCCTTATCCCGCGCGTGGAGAGGACGATTGCTTCTGAGTTATTGTCGGCCTGGCTTGTTAAGGGAGATAATCCTTTGACCTTACAACAAGAGGTGTTACAGGGATCGTCATGTTGGGCTTTCGGCTGTCGGCAATAATAACACTAGCGGTCTTACTTACTTGGGCTGTCGGCAATAATAACACTAGCGGTCTTACTTACTTGGGCTGTCGGCAATAATAACACTAGCGGTCTTACTTACTTGGGCTGTCGGCAATAATAACACTAACGGTCTTACTGACTGACGATGGGGGAGTCGTGTTGTTTGTTACCACTTTTAGTCAATAAGTCAATATTGACAAGGGAATGATATATTCTACCAGCTCTAGTGCCTGCATGAAGTAATGAAAGTCTATCATCGGTTGGGCACCGTAAACACTAAGCATTGTGTGGGCCGGGCAGTAAGTCTGTAGAGACAGTGATTGGGCGAGATACTGCGTGCGTGTGGAGAGGGGTGGGCTGGAGTGTGTTGGGGTGGGGACGCAGTAAGTGGGTAGAAATTTGTGGGAGGGACACTGAGTGGGTGGGACTATGAGTGGGTGGGGCTATGAGTGGGTGGGGCTATGAGTGGGTGGGACAATAAGAAGGTGGGACAATAAGTGGGTCGGGCACCGAGAGGTTGGGACAATTGGAGGGTGTGGACAATGAGTGGGTGGGACAAAATCAAGTCCTTAGATCTGTGTTATCATTTTCCAATATGGTATTCTAAAGGATACATCTGTCACAGAGGAAATATTGACCTGGGTTAAAATTTCAAAGAACAGTATGTCTAATCATTCATTATATCCAGGCTGCTGATTCTATTATTCGTTTGGAGTATGCAATTGGTATTTTGTAGAAAGAACTTTCAGCAGATGTATATAATACACTCTTAAAAAAAAAAGAAACGTATAGGTGATTTTGAGAATGTTGAGCTCATGCGGCAAAACAATACAAATATACTATTTCTTTCCAAGACGTCATCTTTGTGTGATTGTTAACAGCTTCAGAGCCAAAACGCGGCAATTTTAATCTTTTCCTTTGTTTTAGAAGCGTTTGAAGAAATATTCGCCAGAACGTCACCAAAAAACAAACATGCAAAGCAAAATGCGCGTGCAAGTAAGCGGAAAACGTGCGGTCTCGTTCATCATGGTAAAAAGACAAACGTTGTCTAATTTTGTCATTCGATTTTACTTGAAAACGAGGAAATCATGATCATGCCACGACTGAGTGCCGCCAATCGAAACCTGGCCAATGGCCGTCTTGATGCTTGGGAGTCGCAGTCTGCAGTTGCCCGACATTTCAACGTTCATCAGAGCACCATATCACGCCTTTGGGATCGTTTCCTGCAGACCAATTCCACCCAAGATCACCCAAGAAGCAGCCGCCCAAGAGTTACCACGCAAGCCCAGGACCGCTACATCCGGGTTGCTCACTTGCGTCATCGTCTTGCCACAGCCGTGGAGACTGCACAACGCATCCCTGGTTTGAGAAGAATTTCCGACCAAGCTGTCAGAAAAAGATTGCGTGAAGTGGGGATTCGACCAAGAAAGCCAACTGTCGGCCCTGTTTTCAGAGACTTCCATCGGCGCAATAGAGTGTCGTAGAGTCTGGAACTGGAACATTAGAAACTGGAGGTGAGTCTGGTTCAGTGTTCAAGAAGAAGAAATGAATGTTTTGCCCCTAATAGCATTCTACAGGTCGACAGATTTGGTGGAGGCATTGTCATGGTGTGAGGTGCGACATCCAGCACACAAATATCTGATTTAGTTGTGGTTCAGGGAATTTGACAGCAAATCGGTACATCAACGAAGACCTTGCACGTCACATGCTTCCGATTATGGACCGACAGAGGGAGTTGTTCCAGCATGACACTATTTCACATGCAGCACGCGTCACGATCCGATACCTTGCCGATTCTAACGTCAATGACGTGCCAGGCCTTCCCGATCACCAGATCTAAATCCGGTAGAACACCTATGGGATGAATTCGATCGACGTATACGTCAACAACTAAACACGCCTCAGACACCTCCACAACTGGCCATCGCATTGCAGGAAGAGTGGGGAAGAATTTTGCAAGAACCACTTCGTTGTCTTATCCAGTCTGTGCCGAGACGGTGCCGATCAGTAATTATTGCCAATGGTGGCCAAACAAAGTACTGACTTTGACGCCATCTTGTGGACTCAAGTAAATACTTTCACTAGATATATGATATACATTTACCAGATTATGAAATACCTTTCCTAGATATAAATAATACTTTAACTTCATGTTTGTAATGCTTTTACTTGATGTAATACTTTCACTAGATGTATGTAATACTTTCACTAGATGTATGTAATACTTTCACTAGATGTATGTAATACTTTCACTAGATGTATGTCATACTTTCACTAGATGTTTGTAATACTTTCACTAGATGTATGTCATACTTTCACTAGATGTATGTAATACTTTCACTAGATGTATGTAATACTTTCACTAGATGTATGTAATACTTTCACTAGATGTTTGTAATACTTTCACTAGATGTATGTAATACTTTTACTAGATGTATGTAATACTTTCACTAGATGTATGTCATACTTTCACTAGATGTTTGTAATGTTTTCACTAGATGTATGTAATACTTTCACTAGATGTATGTTATACTTTCACTAGATGTATGTAATACTTTCACTAGATGTTTGTAATACTTTCACTAGATGTATGTAATACTTTCACTAGATGTATGTAATACTTTCACTAGATGTATGTCATACTTTCACTAGATGTATGTAATACTTTCACTAGATGTTTGTAATACTTTCACTAGATGTATGTAATACTTTCACTAGATGTTTGTAATACTTTCACTAGATGTATGTAATACTTTCACTAGATGTATGTAATACTTTCACTAGATGTATGTCATACTTTCACTAGATGTATGTAATACTTTCACTAGATGTTTGTAATACTTTCACTAGATGTATGTAATACTTTCACTAGATGTATGTAATACTTTCACTAGATGTATGTAATACTTTCACTAGATGTATGCTTGTTTAACTTTCACAAGATGTATGTAATACTTCCACCATATGTACGACATACTTTCACCCTAGTATGTCTGACACGTATATCAGATACTAAGATATAGATGCAGTCAAGAGTAAAAAGTGGGCTTCGGGTAGAAGGAATATTGTCCTTCTGGTTTGGGGGTTTGTCTGGGAGTCTCCATATGTTGTTGAGACGAAATGTTCCTTGAATGAATTCACCAGCTGGATTAATGTCCCCAACAAACGTTCTTCTGGGGCTTCGATGTACTCTAAACTGGAATCATGGTCAGTGTTACAGGTTATGTCAGATGTACTCTTGTTATGTATATCATCAAAATAACCAGAGATATGTATCCTTTATCAAGGAAAGGTGAATTAATAACTATCACAGAGATATGTATCCTTTATCAAGGAAAGGTGAATTAATAACTATCACTAATATGGAGAGGGCTTTTCTAAGTTGGATAACTTGTGCCCAATCCTTTTCTTGAATGAATAAAATATGTTTAAAACAAAAAACAAACTAATATGGGAGGAACACTGGCATTAGACATCTTTGCCCATTGTGTAACTTACATGTATTTGACAATAATATGCCCTATATATTACCATATATGGTAATATTTCCTATGTTTCAATGTCAATGGTTATGCGAGTTCAGGGGATAGTTAGATACGAATGCTGCAGTCCCCAGATGTATTCGTCCTAAAACATTTAGCAAATTACCGCAAAGATGCCAGCAATCTACCATCTTAAAACTTGTAAATATTTGTTTTCCACATTTATATGTAAACTTTTATTTCTGGTCAAGTAGGTTGCTTCTATTCTTAGTCCCCGTGTTTGGACAAAACGTGTTGTCACCTGTCAACTTAAGCACAAATAAATGAAAACTGAGGTCGAATCACACGTAACATTCAGCGTGAACGTAAAATTCAATATTTGTAATATAAAGTTTAAAGGCCTTTGGGTGAGTTTTGGCACATTGTTTTTCTGCTGCGTTTGCGCAACGGTCCTTCCGTGTAGTAAAGCGCGAGTGTTGGGGATCAGCTCGCTTGGCAAGAGCTACTACTATCAACACACACACAACACAATACCTGAGTGAATAAACGTGTGCTTGGTAGACAGCCACCACATGGTTTGTGACTGTCGTCCGTGTTATATACCTAGTCCAGCCACCACAGATAATGACATTTACTGATAACACTCACGATAAAGTTATTATTGTGAACTCAGGATTATATCATTTAGTTGGACTCAAGCAGCGATGCTATGTGTCTAATGGATGACCAGTTGCGAGTATACCACGAATGTATGTGGCACGAGCGTGATCTGACCAACCTGGAATATATACATACAATACAGATAAACGTACTGCACCTTGGGTTTGTTAGCATAAGAGATACTGGGTTATCGTTATCAGGGTGACATCAGTGGCAGGTTTAAGATAGTGGAACGTGGTCAGTTAGTCTTTAATATTTTCGGGGCGGTGGGGTAGCCTAGTGGTTAAAGCGTTCGCTCGTCAAGCCGAAGACCCGGGTTCGATTCCCCACATGGGTACAATGTGTGTAACCCATTTCTGGTGTCCCCTGCCATGGTACTGCTGGAATATTGCTAACAGCGGCATAAAATTAAACGCACTCACTCACTCACTGTAATATTTTCAGTTTCCAGTAAGATATGTTATAAAATACTGGTACAACTTTGTCCATTCTCTCTATGGTAATACATACATTAACTGAGTGTTTGCCGCCTCTGGTTGGGTCAAGTTGGTTCATCGCTCACGGCAGATATCTTCATCACTATTTGTCTGCCATTTCCTTGTCATTACATCTACTACTATGGCAGTGTGTAATCATGGCTTTCGGCCGTGGGAACCGTGCCAATTTACACTTCTCAGAGGGGTACACAAAGTCCTTGGTCAAGACTACCAGTTGTCAGACTTCCATTTTGTGTGCCGACGATTAGGTCCCTGACTTTGAGGGCGTGGGTTCCAATCCCGGATGGGGCTCAATCCAACAAAAGTGCTAGAATCTGTACTTTACTGAGAAAGTGTAATCCCAAATATAATATATGTTAAAACAGGATACTTTCTAAAGGAAATAAGACGCCCAAAACTTCATACTGTAATTTAGGACCTGTATAGATTGCTGTATTTAAAGATGTGTCTTCCTACTTTGATGATGCACCTACCAAAGTCTGACTTCTGTAGTTTGTCGGGGAGTACACACGGGAAGTAAGGCAGATACCACTTGCTTATGATGACATTATTCAGCAATATTTGCCAGAAGGGAATATCCACAAAATACAACTGAGAGTCCTTCCATACATTTTTCTATGTACATCAACGGTGGAAGAGTCATGTGATAGTCGTTAGACAAATTTTGAACTTGTCTTCCAAGAGCCACCTTTACGACGTTCATTTCCATACAACATTTACATACATCCCTTGCACTTCAGCAGCACCAACTTTCAGGTTCTGACGTGGCTAGTTGTACGTGGGATACTGGAATATATGATTTATGCTATATTGTATATGAAAACTACATCAATGAAGTTATTCCTTAGCACCAACTCTCTCCCCGCCGCTAGGCTGAAATACACAGCTGTACAAGCTCCAGTTTCGTCCATACCTTCAGCCAAGACAAACCATGAAGAACACGAGGTGAGGTGAGGTGAAATAGGGTTTTAACGTCGTACTTAAGAATATTTTGCTCATATGACGACGTGCATGCGTACGTGTGTATGTGTGGCTGCTTGTACTAGCCCAGACTGAAGCTGGTTTTATAGTGCTAGCTCACTGAGATACCATACCGCAGTTAAGCATGGATACCCCACTCAGACACATTATACTGACTCCGAGCCGACCAGTCCTTGTTGTAATCATTAATGCCGAGCGCCAGGCAGGGACCAAAAAGTACCATATTTTAATGTAGTTTGGTATGACGCAACCTTCCGCTCTCCAGGTGGACGCTCTAACCACTACACCACGGAGGCGGTCCATGACGAACATGAGTATAGCTTCACCCATACCTTCAGCCAAGCCGAAACAGGAAGAACATGAGTATAGCTTCACCCATACCTTCAGCCAAGCCAAAACATGAAGAACATGAGTATAGCTTCACCCATACCTTCAGCCAAGCCGAAACAGGAAGAACATGAGTATAGCTTCACCCATACCTTCAGCCAAGCCAAAACAGGAAGAACATGAGTATAGCTTCACCCATACCTTCAGCCAAGCCAAAACAGGAAGAACATGAGTATAGCTTCCCCATACCTTCAGCCAAGCCAAAACAGGAAGAACATGAGTATAGCTTCACCCATACCTTCAGCCAAGCCAAAACAGGAAGAACATGAGTATAGCTTCACCCATACCTTCAGCCAAGCCGAAACAGGAAGAACATGAGTATAGCTTCACCCATACCTTCAGCCAAGCCAAAACAGGAAGAACATGAGTATAGCTTCACCCATACCTTCAGCCAAGCCAAAACAGGAAGAACATGAGTATAGCTTCACCCATACCTTCAGCCAAGCCGAAACAGGAAGAACATGAGTATAGCTTCACCCATACCTTCAGCCAAGCCAAAACATGAAGAACATGAGTATAGCTTCACCCATACCTTCAGCCAAGCCAAAACAGGAAGAACATGAGTATAGCTTCACCCATACCTTCAGCCAAGCCGAAACATGAAGAACATGAGTATAGCTTCACCCATACCTTCAGCCAAGTCAAAACAGGAAGAACATGAGTATAGCTTCACCCATACCTTCAGCCAAGCCGAAACATGAAGAACACGAGATACTTACGTTAACTAAATATAATGATGGTAAATAACGGTAAAACTGTTGTGATCCTTATTGGCACAGAAGTTCTAATTAACAAAAATGTGGTTTCCTTGTCCTCGCGAGGATATCTGTAGTGTTAAGTATTTCCGGGTGTGACTGCACCCAGACCCATCAATGGATGCTCCATGGAGACTACCAGTGGCAGAGAGACGGATTCAGATGAGATCAAGGAGGCAAAGAGGTTGCACATTTTAACCAAACTAGAAACGTGGAAATTCTCACCAGGATCCTCTCTACACACTACTGAGGATCCACGGGGTCTCTGTATTGCCTGCCTCGAGACCCCGAAAACCACCATGATGTTGCTTCAGTACTGTTGACTATAGATTCAAGTCATCACTGCGTGGACACAATTCCGCGAGTATGTGTTACTGTCGGGTATTTTACGGGCGCTTCCGTACAGTCCGTTTTGTGTGGGGTGGATACATTTATATGACAAGCTGATCTTTGATGAGAACCTTCACATCTATTCTGTTTACCCCAGACTGCACTGTTTCCGTGAACCTCGGCTATACATATTTATGCGTTTTCGGGTCATTCCCATCTTATTTATACATTGAATGTTATTATCACTGCAATATCATACAATTACATACCAGCACCCCTGTATGACCATTCCATCTCTGTATCGTGTAGTGATGTACTGCTGTCTATCTGTAATATACGGACAGAACGATGTCTTGACTGTCTTGCCTCCAGTACTGACTACTAACAGAAGTACCACACGACCACCATGCAACCACCCACGACCACCCACAATCACCACACAACCACAACAAACGAAAACCCACAACCACCACACGACCATCAAACACACGACCACCCACAACCAAAATACAACCACCACATGACCACCACACAATCACCACACAACCACCACACACGACCACCCACAACCACCACACAACCACCACAGACTACCACCCACAACCACCACACAACCACTACACAATCACCACATACAACCACCACACGACCACACACGACCACCTACACAACCACCACTTACACACAACTACCACACACAACCACCCACAACTACTAATAATCACCATCAATAACCACCACATAGACTACACACAACCACCACCAATAATAACCTTAACAATCACCACACACAACCACCACACAACCACTACACAATCATCAATTAATAATAACCACCACACAACCATTCATACACGACCACCACAATAACAACCACCACACACAACCACCACACAACCACCACACAATCACCACACGACCACACACACACGACCACTCCATTAACCACCACACACCACCACCCACAACCACCACACAAACCACCATACAATCACTACACACAACCACCACATCGACTACACACACGACTACCACTCAACCACCACACACTACTACCACCACTACTTTCACACCAATACACCACACACGACCACTCTCATAATAACTCCACTACACATCAACTACTCATAATAATAACTACCATTAATCACTTCATTATCGACTACACACGACTACCCACAACCACTTACACACTACCACCCACAACTACTCACTACACAATCAATACACCATTAATAATAACTACCACACGACCACACACTGACGACTCACTCACTCAACTACCATACACATAAATCCCACAACTAATCTACACATAACTACCACACATAACCACACAACTACCCACAACAACTACCATACACAAACTACCCATACGACTACCCACAACTACTCACACACAACCACACACACTACTCACGACTAACCACTACTACATAACCACCACACGACTACTCCACAACCATAACACATTTAACCACATTATCGACTACTCCACAACTACTCACACAACTTACTACACAATGACTAACACAACCACTACATTAATAACACACATACCACCACACAACACACACAACCACATTACGACTACTCACACAACTACTCACACACAACCACACATCGACTACTCATACAACAACCACCACATAACCACACACGACTACTCCACAACCATAACAATACAACCACACATCGACTACTCCACAACCACTACTAATAACACCACATACTACTAACACGACTAACCACATTAATAACTAATACCATAATAAACTAATAATACATGACCACTCCACAACTAAACATTAACAACAACATGGCCACCATTACAATCACTAAATAACCACACACGACTACACCACATAATACAACCATATACACGACCACTAATATCGACTACTCACAATAACCACACACGACTACCCACAACCACAACACACAACCACATTAATGACTACCCACAACTACTACACATTATAACCACTACACAACTAACCACAACCACTACACAAACCACTACATACAACCACTACACATTACTAACCACACATCGACTACCCACAACTAAAACACAACAAATAATATGGCTACCACCTAATAACTCACTCACACAATAACCACACACGACCACCCACAACCACTCACACACTACCACCCACACAACAACACACAACAACCACACACTACCACAACACAACCAATTTCACTACAACCACACACGACTACCCACAACCACACGACCACCACCACAACCAGCACACGACCACCCACAACCTTCCTCACAACCACCACTTTACATCCACTACACAACCACCATACACAATCTCACACAACCACCACACAACCATCACACAACCACCACCACACAACCACCTCACACAACCACCAACTTAACTACTCCACAACCACCACACAACCACAACTTAACTACCACACAACCACCACACAACCACACAACAACTACAACCACAACTTAACTACCACACAATCTCCACACCACCCACACCACCACACATCCACTACACAACCACCATACAACCACCACACAACCACCACACACAACCACCATCACACAACCACCACACAACCACCACAACCACAACCACAACTTAACTACCCACAACCACCACACAACCACCTCACACAACAACCACAACTTAACTACCACCAACCACTACACAAACCACCTCACAACCACAACTTAACTACCCACAACCTCCTCACAACCACCATACATCCACTACACAACCACCATACAATCTCACACAACCACCTCACAACCATCACACAACCACCACACAACCACCTCACAACCACAACTTAACTACCCACAACCACTACACAACCACCTCACAACCACAACTTAACTACCCACAACCACCACACAACCACCTCACAACCACAACTTAACTACCCACAACCTCCTCACAACCACCACACAACCACTACACACCACCACACCACACACCACCACAACCACCTCACAACCAACAACCACACACACTACCACCACAACCACCTCACAACAACAACTTAACTACCACCCACAACCACCACACAACCACCACACAACCACAACCAGCTACTCCACAACACAACCACCACACAACCACCATCACAACCACAACTTAACTACACCACAACCACCACACACAACCACCTCACAACCACAACTTAACTACCCACAACCACCACACAACCACCACACAACCACCACACAACCACCACAACCACCACCTCACACCACCACACAACCACCACACAACCACCACACAACCACCACACAACCACCACACAACCACCACACAACCACCACACAACCACCACACAACCACCACACAACCACCTCACAACCACAACTTAACTACCCACAACCACTACACAACCACCTCACAACCACAACTTAACTACCCACAACCACCTCACAACCACCATACATCCACCATACAATCTCACACAACCACCACACAACCACCTCACAACCATCACACAACCACCCACAACCACCACACAACCACCACACATTTAGTACAGGAGACACCACATGAATGCAGCCTGTCAGTTACTATTGTCCCTATGCATAGAACTCCTAGGCTGACAGTGCATGCAACTCTGCAATTAAAATGATATTTTAGAGTGCTGTTTGCCGTACCAAACACATTCAGTTTCGGTAGAAACTTTATGAGGAATATAGAGTTTATTCTACACGTTCATATTTTATAGAAAACATAAAACCGAAAAATATGTGATCCCCGTGTTAGCTTTAGCCTGGAAATAGAACAGCAAATACACTTCATATCTCCCTGGTTGATCGTGTCGTCAGAGGTGTGTGCAACAATTACCTACTCGTATTGTCGTTCAACGTTGTCATGGGAGATGAAAGCACTCGCCTGGAATGAGGGTCGCTAAGTCAAAGAGTGAGGGACCGGACGACCGTAACTCCTAACAGTCAACATGCACTGGCGCCCAGTCATACAATGATTAACACAACCCCAGGCTCTATACTCACATAGGTTTACTTCGTCTCGACACAAGTCAGGATAGCCTCGTCCCGGAGTGGGAAAACTGAGCAATAGCCTGGGTCAATGTAAAGCCCGCACCACTCTGCTAGTTGAAGGTATCTTAAGGTGTTATCCGACCCTGAACTCCTGTTGATCGTTATTCAGCCCCGCCTTGTTGACTTGTCCTTTCCTCATCAACGCGATCTGTCTTTGGTGTCAACTTCAACAGATTCGACAGCATCGAAACAATCCCTAACCTAACAGGTTTCTACCAAGCTAACAATTTCACGTTGTCACAACGTTATGCTTTCGTGATTACAATGTTATTCTGTGGACTCCCATCTACGTTGTC
The DNA here is from genome assembly GCF_003918875.1 of Haliotis rubra. Taxonomy (NCBI): domain Eukaryota; kingdom Metazoa; phylum Mollusca; class Gastropoda; order Lepetellida; family Haliotidae; genus Haliotis; species Haliotis rubra. The sequence continues at coordinate 90,537 of NW_025765568.1, read as the reverse complement.
ACAACGTTGTGGCCTGACGCTGTGATACGCCATTTGTACGTCGCACAAGGTTAATGTATTTAACGTATTTTACGTTGTCCTAACGTTCTATTTAACTTTAATTGTTGGAGCGCAATACTGCAGTGGTAAAGCGTATGCCTATCACGCTAAAGGCCCGGGTTCGATCCCCGGTGGAGGCACCTAGGTTCGGGTCCCGAGGTGGGCACACTTGCGTAGTATCCTTGGACAAGATACTTAGATCCACATTGTGTCAGTTCACCAAGCTGTAAAATGGGTACCCGTAAGGATGTGCTGGCAATGTGAGTGTTAGTTCATTGCGCCTAACAGGCAGCATGGCTGTATGATCCCCAGGGAGTTGAAAAGTATTGGAAAGTACGATAGTGACCGGGGATAGTAATGTACGTAGCGCCGTGAGCAGGCAATGTGCCTGGATATGAGCGCCATATAAGCGGACTATTACAATCACTAATAGTTCTCCCAGTAGTGAACAGTACATAAGAACAAAGCAGAAATTCACTTCAATGTTTATTGGTCAATTTGCACGTTGTTTTGGTCGTGTGTTTTTTAAGCTGTAGCTGAATAGTGAAGAAAGAGTCTGAAAGTGAAAGGTTTTACAGAAACCTCTATCGTGACAAGTTATAGGAACAGATAAGGGCAGTACTCAAAATTCGCGTATCGTTCCTTCTTGTTATAAAACTGCTCGAAAAGTGTAACATATTTGGCTTTAATGGTTATAACACCAGACTCTTCGTTTGAACAGAGACTTGCTCGGGCCGTCTTCATTTTCACAAGCTGTTCCGAATGAAGTCCTGTGTGGTTGTGTTCGTGGGGGTGGGCGTTGTTATAACGTTGTGAGGATCCCCAAAGCATAACGTTTCCTTAACGTAAATTTGCAACGTTGTTATTACGTTGTGACATAATGTTATACAATGACTTAATACTAACGTGACAACGTTGTGCCATGACGTTACCAATCTACAGAGGGGCATCGCTACTCCATGATGCTTGTCTTAACACCAAGAACTACCGTAACGTTCAAGCCGGCATCACGGCAAGCGTCAGGTTAAAAGATGACTTTCTTACAATTTTCTAAGGTTTTGGGGATGCCGTTTTTACTTATAACAATACCAGGTTCTAAATTCAAATTAAACAAGTAATTTAACTCAGTCTTTGTTCATTTAAAAAAATAGTTAAAGATTAATTTGTTTCTGTTTTGAACTTATTTGTTTGTAACTAGTTTCGCGTCTGAAGTATGCCTGTAGCTCACTAACAGTTCCTTAACAAAGGATGCATCTTTCTAAGATGTAATATCACATTACAGAACTCATTAGGCCTCGAGCCTTTGTCTGGAGGTGGCGTTTCGTTTCTCTGACACTTGGCTTGAGGACTTCAATCAGTATTATCGTATCTAAAAATATATATACCTACAAGCAAACTATGAAGCTAAATAAAAACGCAAAGTGAGCATAGACCAGTTTTGAATTTCAGAGCTGAGAAAATATAGACTTGCCCAGTCATTCTAAACTGCATAGGGCCTACTTGAACCCGATATCATTTAATACCCAGCTGATCCGACCAGAGCAGATCCCGGCACAACAGATCCACACTCAGTGGACCCCAAGACAGCTGATCCTGCAGCACAAGATCGTGGCACGCTGAATTCTGGCCCAGCGGGTCCATGGGCAGGGGATCCAGACACAAGGTGTCCCGAAATAGCTGATCCTGTCACAGCGGATCCAAACACAGGGTGTCCCGAAATAGCTGATCCTGTTACAGCGGATCCTGTCACAGCGGATCCAAACACAGGGTGTCCCGAACCAGCTGATCCTGTTACAGCGGATCCAAACACAGGGTGTCCCGAAACAGCTGATCCTGTCACAGCGGATCCAAACACAGGGTTTCCAGACACAAGGTGTCCCGAAACAGCTGATCCTGTCGCAGCGGATCCAAACACAGGGTGTCCCGAACTAGCTGATCCTGTTACAGCGGATCCTGTCACAGCGGATCCAGACACAAGGTGTCCCGAAACAGCTGATCCTGTCGCAGCGGATCCAGACACAAGGTGTCCCGAAACAGCTGATCCTGTTACAGCGGATCCAAACACAGGGTGTCCCGAAACAGCTGATCCTGTTACAGCGGATCCAAACACAAGGTGTCCCGAAACAGCTGATCCTGTCACAGCGGATCCAAACACAGGGTGTCCCGAAACAGCTGATCCTGTTACAGCGGATCCAAACACAAGGTGTCCCGAAACAGCTGATCCTGTCACAGCGGATCCTGTCACAGCGGATCCAGACACAGGGTGTCCAAAACAGCTGATCCTGTTACAGCGGATCCAAACACAGGGTGTCCCGAAACAGCTGATCCTGTCACAGCGGATCCAGACACAGGGTGTCCAAAACAGCTGATCCTGTCACAGCAAATCCAGACACAGGGTGTCCCGAAACAGCTGACCCTGACACAGCGGATCCTGTCACAACGGATCCTGTCACAGGGGATCCAGGCACAGTGTGTCCCGAAACAGCGGATCCATTAACAGCGGATCCTGTCACAGCGGATATTGAAACGTGAGATAAAGTTTCTCATTCTGAAGAGGGGATCGAATATGTTTGCAGTGCCCTTGACAGTGAAACTAGTGGAAATCCATGTATGTAAGCGTTTGTTATCATGCCTGTGTGAGTGAGTCATTATTTGTTTGAAAGGTAATGAACGTCGGCAATATTTCAATCATATCGTGCCCAACATGTCTGGACTGACTAGCAACATGGCGGCTGTACATACCGGGCCCTGAAACACCACGTCCGGGACCACTGTGTTTCAGTGAATTGTTCTTGTATACGAGCTGCCCAATAGGAACCTTGTGTCAAGTCCACACCCACACCTGACAACGCGTGTTGGGAACCGCGGGCCATGTACACGTGAGGAGGTAGCAGAACACCCTGTCATAGCATGCACAATGTTATACAGCGACATGTGGCCAAGTCAAGTATGGAACACACGTGAGTATATGTGTACATTTTGGTTGTGGTTGTGGACGCTGGGCGAGTGTTTGTGACACTAGTTGTGTGACGATCCAGACATGAGCTAACTGTCGCAACGTTACCGCAAGCCTTTGTAGTTAACCCTTGACATCCCACGGATACTGATATGAAACAGAATCGAATCCCACAAGCAAATATCACAAGTTGTGTACTTCTAGTGATGTAGTTTTTACACTAATATCCTTGCCCGAGACCCAGGTGTTCCGCTCTGACGTCTGACCGAGCAGGCGCTCATGATTGCCTCCAGCAGTGAACGGGTTAACGCCATTCGCTGTCTGCTAAAAATATCGGCTTACACCTGGCGGGAGTTGTTGATTCGACTGTCATTGACTGGAGTTTTGTCAGCCATTATATACCTACTGTATTTAAGTAGACACGAAGGTCAAGGTCGCTTTGACAAGTGGCCAGCATTGTAAATTGTTATTAAGTAGGCAGTGTCGGTGGAAGTTGTCCTCTAGTTAGTCCCTGGGTAGTCCACCGCAAGTGTCAGAAATCAAATTGTGTTTCATCAGTGGTCTCCCCAGCCGCACTGCCTCAGGATACGGCGCGGGCAGTGTCTGGGATCTGGGAACTCACGCACGCACGCACGCACGCACAGACACACACGTTTACGCACATCCAGACACGCATAAAAGATTTTTTATCACTTCTGACAAAGAAAGAGATATCTGTAATTAAGAAATACAGTTCGCTCTACCACCATGTATAGTGTAATAAAACTCACTTTTGCCCTGAACTATTATGACGTTAAAGCACATAATAGTTCAGGGCAAAAGTGAGTTTTATTACACTATACATGGTGGTAGAGCGAACTGTATTTCTTTTCTAAGATGCCAAATTTAATACTTTCTAAGGATAACTACGATAAATTTAAGGCAGAAAACAAATGACGGTAAATTAAGAATCCTCGCACAGGGCTAACTGGCGCGCTGTTCTATTGGTGTGTCTGCCCCCCTACGTTACGACGAACGTTACTAGAAAAACAAATGATAAACAGTTTGATGACGGTTTACGTTCGGGTTAAATATCTTCTCTAAATTATTTTTATTACTCTCGTGATTAACGTAAACCATGTGAACGTCGCATTTCTACTACCAACGTATGTTTAGATCAGTACATCCAGACGAAGCTGTGTAGTCAAGCGGCATTCCACGATTGCATTGTGGGAATGTAAACATTGCGAACGTTACCGTGTCGCTGAAAACTTGTGAGTCGAATTGAGACATTTAAAATGTCAGAAAACATAAACGTAATGTTTCCACCAGTGATGTTAGGTGAGTGAAGCAACTGCAAACCAAGAAACGGGATGCAACGCAGTAGTTTACTGTAGGAGGCTGTACGAGGCGATGACAACTGCCATGCATCGTGACGTTGCTTACATTGTAAAATGGTTCGATTACGAGGGGGCACACTAGAATGGCGCAGTGACGGGATAACGTCATTCAATTGTTACGTCATCAAAAAACTATACCTTTATTGTATGATAATGTTTGTTTTTTTCGATTGTTCTAAGCGCTAGGCATCTTAGAACGTGTCATAGTAAAATAAATAAGCCACATTTAACAAATAACTTTATACTCGATTCAAGACAGATACCATGAAACGTCACTACAACGCGACGTATGGTATAGACACGTTACAGTCACGTGATGCGTGGTAAACACAAGTCACTGTAACGAGACGCATGGTATAGAAACGTCACTGTAACGAGATGCATGGTATAGACACGTCACTGTAACGTGATGCATGGTATAGAAACGTCACTGTAACGAGATGCAAGGTATAGAAACGTCACTGTAACGTGGTGCGTGGTATAGAAACGTCACTGTAACGTGATGCGTGGTATAGAAACATCACTGTAACGAGATGCATGGTTCAGAAACGTCACTGTAACGTGATGTATGGTATAGAAACGTCACTGTAACGTGATGCGTTGCATAGAAACATCACTATAACGTGGTGCCAGGTATAGAAACGTCACTGTAACGAGATGCATGGTATAGAAACGTCACTGTAACGTGATGCATGGTATAGAAACGTCACTGTAACGTGATGCGTGGTATAGAAACGTCACTGTAACGTGATGCGTGGTATAGAAACGTCACTGTAACGAGATGCATGGTATAGAAACGTCACTGTAACGAGATGCATGGTATAGAAACGTCACTGTAACGTGATGCGTGGTATAGAAACGTCATAGAAACGTCACTGTAACGAGATGCATGGTATAGAAACATCACTGTAACGTGATGCATGGTATAGAAACGTCACTGTAACGTGATGCATGGTATAGAAACGTCACTGTAACGTGATGCGTGGTATAGAAACGTCACTGTAACGTGGTGCGTGGTATAGAAACGTCACTGTAACGTGATGCATGGTATAGAAACGTCACTGTAACGTGATGCATGGTATAGAAACGTCACTGTAACGTGATGCGTGGCATAGAAACGTCACTGTAACGTGATGCGTGGTATAGAAACGTCACTGTAACGTGGTGCGTGGTATAGAAACGTCACTGTAACGAGATGCGTGGTATAGAAACGTCACTGTAACGAGATGCGTGGTATAGAAACGTCACTGTAACGAGATGCATGGTATAGAAACGTCACTGTAACGAGATGCATGGTATAGAAACGTCACTGTAACGTGATGCATGGTATAGAAACGTCACTGTAACGTGATGCATGGTATAGAAACGTCACTGTAACGTGATGCATGGTATAGAAACGTCACTGTAACGTGATGCATGGTATCGAAACGTCACTGTAACGTGATGCATGGTATAGAAACGTCACTGTAACGTGATGCATGGTATAGAAACGTCACTGTAACGTGATGCATGGTATAGAAACGTCACTGTAACGTGATGCATGGTATAGAAACGTCACTGCGTAACGTGTAATGCGTGGTATAGAAACGTCACTGTAACGTGATGCATGGTATAGAAACGTCACTGTAACGTGATGCATGGTATAGAAACGTCACTGTAACGAGATGCATGGTATAGAAACGTCACTGTAACGAGATGCATGGTATAGAAACGTCACTGTAACGTGATGCATGGTATAGAAACGTCACTGTAACGTGATGCATGGTATAGAAACGTCACTGTAACGTGATGCATGCATGGTACTGAAACGTGCATGGTCACTGTAACGTGATGCATGGTATAGAAACGTCACTGTAACGTGATGCATGGTATAGAAACGTCACTGTAACGTGATGCATGGTATAGAAACGTCACTGTAACGTGATGCATGGTATAGAAACGTCACTGTAACGTGATGCGTGGTATAGAAACGTCACTGTAACGAGATGCATGGTATAGAAACGTCACTGTAACGAGATGCATGGTATAGAAACGTCACTGTAACGTGATGCGTGATGCGTGGTATCGAAACGTCACTGTCACGTGATGCATGGTATAGACAAGTCACTGTAACGTGATGCATGGTATCGAAACGTCACTGTAACGTGATGCATGGTATAGAAACGTCACTGTAACGTGATGCATGGTATAGAAACGTCACTGTCACGTGATGCATGGTATAGAAACGTCACTGTAACGTGGTGCGTGGTATAGAAACGTCACTGTAACGTGATGCATGGTATAGAAACGTCACTGTAACAGTGCGTGATCACTGTAACGTGATGCGGTATAGAAACGCGTGGTAACACAAACGTCATAGAAACGTCACTGTAACGAGACGCATGGTATAGAAACGTCACTGTAACGATGCATGGTATAGCGTCATGGTATAGAAACGTCACTGTAACGTGATGCGTGGTATAGAAACGTCACTGTAACGAGATGCATGGTATAGACAAGTCACTGTAACCTGATGCATGGTATCGAAACGTCACTGTCACGTGATGCATGGTATAGAAACGTCACTGTAACGTGATGCATGGTATCGAAACGTCACTGTCACGTGATGCATGGTATAGACAAGTCACTGTAACGTGATGCATGGTATCGAAACGTCACTGTCACGTGATGCATGGTATAGAAACGTCACTGTCACGTGATGCATGGTATCGAAACGTCACTGTCACGTGATGCATGGTATAGAAACGTCACTGTAACGTGGTGCGTGGTATAGAAACGTCACTGTAACGTGATGCATGGTATAGAAACGTCACAGTCACGTGATGCGTGGTAAACACAAGTCACTGTAACGAGACGCATGGTATAGAAACGTCACTGTAACGAGATGCATGGTATACACAAGTCACTGTAACGTGGTGCGTGGTATAGAAACGTCACTGTAACGAGATGCATGGTATAGAAACGTCACTGTAACGTGATGCATGGTATAGAAACGTCACTGTAACGTGATGCATGGTATAGAAACGTCACTGTAACGTGGTGCGTGGTATAGAAACGTCACTGTAACGTGATGCATGGTATAGAAACGTCACTGTAACGTGATGCATGGTATAGAAACGTCACTGTAACGTGATGCATGGTATAGAAACGTCACTGTAACGTGATGCGTGGTATAGAAACGTCACTGTAACGTGATGCGTGGTATAGAAACGTCACTGTAACGTGATGCGTGGTATAGAAACGTCACTGTAACGAGATGCGTGGTATAGAAACGTCACTGTAACGAGATGCATGGTATAGAAACGTCACTGTAACGTGATGCATGGTATCGAAACGTCACTGTCACGTGATGCATGGTATGCATGAAAGTCACTGTCACGTGATGCATGGTATAGAAACGTCACTGTAACGTGATGCATGGTATAGAAACGTCACTGTAACGTGATGCATGGTGCATGGTATGATGAAACGTCACTGTCACGTGATGCATGGTATAGAAACGTCACTGTAACGTGATGCATGGTATAGAAACGTCACTGTAACGTGATGCATGGTAAACGTACTGTAACGACGGTATACACACTATAGAAACGTCACTGTCACGTGATGCGTGGTATAGAAACGTCACTGTCACTGTAACGTCACTGACGCATGGTATAGAAACGTCACTGTAACGAGATGCATGGTATAGAAACGTCACTGTAACGTCACTGATGCATGGTATAGACAAGTCACTGTAACGTGATGCATGGTATCGAAACGTCACTGTCACGTGATGCATGGTATAGACAAGTCACTGTAACGTGATGCATGGTATCGAAACGTCACTGTCACGTGATGCATGGTATAGAAACGTCACTGTAACGTGATGCGTGGTATAGAAACGTCACTGTCACGTAACGTGATGCGTGGTATAGAAACGTCACTGTAACGTGATGCATGGTATAGAAACGTCACAGTCACTGATGCGTGGTAAACACAAGTCACTGTAACGAGACGCATGGTATAGAAACGTCACTGTAACGAGATGCATGGTATAGAAACGTCACTGTAACGTGGTGCGTGGTATAGAAACGTCACTGTAACGAGATGCATGGTATAGACAAGTCACTGTAACCTGATGCATGGTATCGAAACGTCACTGTCACGTGATGCATGGTATAGAAACGTCACTGTAACGTGATGCATGGTATCGAAACGTCACTGTCACGTGATGCATGGTATAGACAAGTCACTGTAACGTGATGCATGGTATCGAAACGTCACTGTCACGTGATGCATGGTATAGAAACGTCACTGTCACGTGATGCATGGTATCACTGTAACGTCACATGGTATAGAAACACTGTGACGTGATGCATGGTATAGAAACGTCACTGTAACGTGGTGCGTGGTATAGAAACGTCACTGTAACGTGATGCATGGTATAGAAACGTCACTGTCACGTGATGCGTGGTAAACACAAGTCACTGTAACGAGACGCATGGTATAGAAACGTCACTGTAACGAGATGCATGGTATACACAAGTCACTGTAACGTGGTGCGTGGTATAGAAACGTCACTGTCACGAGATGCATGGTATAGAAACGTCACTGTATCGTGATGCATGGTATCGAAACGTCACTGTAACGAGATGCATGGTATAGAAACGTCACAGTCACGTGATGCGTGGTAAACACAAGTCACTGTAACGAGACGCATGGTATAGAAACGTCACTGTAACGAGATGCATGGTATAGAAACGTCACTGTAACGTGGTGCGTGGTATAGAAACGTCACTGTAACGAGATGCATGGTATAGACAAGTCACTGTAACCTGATGCATGGTATAGAAACGTCACTGTCACGTGATGCATGGTATCGAAACGTCACTGTAACGTGATGCATGGTATCGAAACGTCACTGTCACGTGATGCATGGTATAGACACGTCACAGTCACGTGATGCGTGGTAAACACAAGTCACTGTAACGAGACGCATGGTATAGAAACGTCACTGTAACGAGACGCATGGTATAGAAACGTCACTGTAACGAGATGCATGGTATAGAAACGTCACTGTGACGAGATGCATGGTATAGAAACGTCTCTGTAACGTGATGCATGGCATAGAAACATCACTGTAACGTGGTGCCAGGTATAGAAACGTCACTGTAACGAGATGCATGGTATAGAAACGTCTCTGTAACGTGATGCATGGTATAGAAACGTCACTGTAACGAGATGCATGGTATAGACAAGTCACTGTAACGAGATGCATGGTATAGAAACGTCACTATAACGTGGTGCGTGATATAGAAACGTCACTGTAACGAGATGCATGGTATAGACAAGTCACTGTAACGTGGTGCGTGGTATCGAAACGTCACTGTAACGTGGTGCGTGGTATAGACAAAAACTGATAATAACAAACTGCCAATTGTACTCCAATAACGTTTCGATGTCTTGCTGCGCTCTCACGGAGTTTTCTCCTGGTGATAGACTTCAGTCTTAATTTGTACTTGAAATCATTTTACATGGTGCCTATCCTGCACATACATGTAAACGACTATCTGGGTACAATCGGTGGGGGTATACGTGACTCTGCCCCGACCCTCCCTTCACCCCTTTTGGTTCACTCTCACTTAGCCAGAGTCTACCCAAAAAGGTACAGTTAAGACAACATTGCACTATGGCTAGGTGAGAGATGTAATGGCCAAAATGGGATTATTATTCTATTTTCATTTAGTTGTATCTTTATTAGGTGTTCAAGTTCATTAGCAAGTTAATTTTTCCAGTAAAGTAATGTTTTACATTATTTTTCTAAATGTAAGTTCATATAAGAATATTTATTCATTCTTCATCTTAAGTTATTAATATTTTTCTATTTTATTTTAAGCTTGAATAGGTTTGTGCATCTGTACCTTAAAAGTTACTAGTTAAAGGGAGATAATTTCCTATTATTTCATTAATTTTAAGTATTCCATTATTAAGGGAGGTAATTCAGGGTGGATTGTATTTTAGCCCTTGATCTTAGTTCTGGGAACCCTGGTTATTTCTCATATCACTTATGACAGAGCACATGGAAGGGTGCACATGGCAGGGTCCTCATGGCAGGGTGCACATGGCAGGGTCCTCATGGAAGTTTGTCAAGCAGAAGTGGAAGTTTGTTCAGTTAAAGTTATCTTTATGGGAATACAGTAATGGTGATCTATTTCTATTTATTTTGTAATTTATTATTTTATGTATAATAATTTGCTAGGATATTTTTAGGTATGTATATTAAACTGTTTCTCTGTTTGCATTTCTTGTAAGTAACTTTTGATATTACACAGAAATAGGGTTTTATGTTATAAGTATTAAGCTCGAGTAGCAAGTGTATATTGTCAATCTATTTATCATAAATAATTATACTATTTTACTCTTTTGTCAGTCACTTTTTAAGATAGTTATTTTATTGTTTTGCAGTTAATCTGCTAGTTCTGACTAAAAAAGAAAAGAAGAAGTCAACATTAAGTTTAAGTGAAGTTTGTTGGTCCTACAAGAGATGTGAGCCAAGTAATTAGCATTAGCCACTGACTCGCTAGCCTTTGTTCAAGGGCTATATAGTCTGTATCTACAATGCGACACAATCTCTGCGTGTGTGCGTGCGTGTGTGTGTGTGTAATAAATACCAGCGCCTTGAGCATGTACTAGTTGCGTGGATACGTGCGCTATATAAATATCCCATAATAAAAAAAATAATAATATTAAAGCGAAAGAAACATTTGTGATAAAATAATATTTATTAACATGTTAACATTTTCAGCCACCATTTCTTCATAATTTTCTTAATGCAATACACCTTTTGCACCATGCATGTATTTATTTACATTTTGTGAAAGTCACTTTATAAAAAAAACATTGTGTCAAGTTGTATACAATACCTGTCTTGATTCTTTAAACGTTGGACCTTCTCTTAAAACAACTGGATTAAAACCTTTTACAATTATATAACTTCAAGTGTCAATGGATTTGCATCTGATTTCTTTTTTGCAAATAACAAGAGGATGTAGACAGGGTGATCCTCTGTCACCTTACATCTTTCTTATTTGTGCTGAAATACTTGCCCACATGTTACGAACAAACAAATATAGAAGGTATTAGAATGTTTGATCTTGAGTACCTCCTTACCCAGTTTGCTGACGATACTACTATTATTCTTGATGGCACTGAAAATGCTTCAATGCAACCATTGATACCCTAAATATATACGCGTCCTTCTCTGGCCTCAAAATGGACATTGAAAAAAGAGTGACATGGATTGGATCAAAGCAATTTGCTTCCACGATATATACTCAAAGGCAAAATTTAATGTGATCATCACATTTGTTTAGATACATTAGAAAACATTTATGACGCGTTTTGACATTCTTTATAATACACTTAATCCGTAGCCCAAACAGACGTCGTCATATGAGCGAAATATTCTCAAGCACGACGTCAAACCCAATTTTACCTCACCTCATAACCCAAACAGGGACCTGTTGGTAGGTTTGGTTTAGCATGAGTTTCTAGTGCTTTCAAGAAGTCGGTGGAAAAAAGGCATAAAACGTCCCTTTCAGAAAGTATGGCTCTAAACCTCGAATCATTGTTCAGACGTCGACGGGTCCGAACAACACAAATTCGGAAGAATATTCTTGCATTTCTCTATGCCACGGCTAACTGAAAATGAAAGGTGGTGAGCCGTATGAATGCTTGAAACAGGAACACCCCAGCGCAACGTTGCACAGTAGATTAACGTGCACAGGAACACCATATGCCGCTTGCGGAGACGTTATCAACAGACCGTCACCGAAGTGTCCGTCCACCTGTAACCACGCCACGTAACGAACGTTGGATTCGAACCACCCATCTGCGCCAAAGATTCCAACCAGCCACACTAACAGCCCGAACAGTTCCTGGTGTCAACAGGATATCGCCAAGGACCATTCGCCGACAAATTTTGACATTACGTCACAGACGTCTACGACTGCAATGATGCAGACAGCATCTGCGGCGGGGAGCGCGTGAGTAGAGACATGTTCTCTTCAATGACGAGTCCTGATTCCTCTTGCACCGCCATGACGGCTGAACCCAGATCTGTTCCCTATCGAACACGTCTGGGACGGAATGTTGAGGAGATTGAGACGTTGGCCAAATCCCCCAGGACCTCAGCCAGGTGCTTCCACAGATATGGAATGCCATTCCACAAGACTTTTTGCGACGTTTGATTGACTCTACTCTATGAGGCGCAGGTGTCAAACATGCACCAATGCTCATGGCGGACATACACGTTATTGACTGTGAATTTCATTTTGTCCGTTCTCTCACTGTGACCTCATTAGCATGTGTCCGCTAGAAATGTTTAAGATGTGCCATTTGCAATCATTTTGTGGAATGATTTTCTTGCAATATTGAAAAAAGTCCCATCATAAACATATCAGTTGTTTACTCACATATCTAACTTCAAGTCAATCACACAAACGTTTGCATTTGAGTATATTTATGACTATAGTATATTGAGTATATTATGACTATAGTATATTGAGTATATTATGACTATAGTATATTGAGTATATTATGACTATAGTATATTGAGTATATTATGACTATAGTATATTGAGTATATTATGACTATAGTATATTATGACTATAGTATATTGAGTATATTATGACTATAGTATATTGAGTATATTATGACTATAGTATATTGAGTATATTATGACTATAGTATATTGAGTATATTATGACTATAGTATATTGACTATAGTATATTGAGTATATTATGACTATAGTATATTGAGTATATTATGACTATAGTATATTGAGTATATTATGACTATAGTATATTGAGTATATTATGACTATAGTATATTGAGTATATTATGACTATAGTATATTGAGTATATTATGACTATAGTATATTATGACTATAGTATATTGAGTATATTATGACTATATATTGTATATTATGACTATAGTATATTGAGTATATTATGACTATAGTATATTGAGTATATTATGACTATAGTATATTGAGTATATTATGACTATAGTATATTGAGTATATTATATTGAGTATATTATGACTATAGTATATTGAGTATATTATGACTATAGTATATTGAGTATATTATGACTATAGTATATTGAGTATATTATGACTATAGTATATTATGACTATAGTATATTGAGTATATTATGACTATAGTATATTGAGTATATTATGACTATAGTATATTGAGTATATTATGACTATAGTATATTGAGTATATTATGACTATAGTATATTGAGTATATTATGACTATAGTATATTGAGTATATTATGACTATAGTATATTGAGTATATTATGACTATAGTATATTGAGTATATTATGACTATAGTATATTATGACTATAGTATATTGAGTATATTATGACTATAGTATATTGAGTATATTATGACTATAGTATATTGAGTATATTATGACTATAGTATATTGAGTATATTATGACTATAGTATATTGAGTATATTATGACTATAGTATATTGAGTATATTATGACTATAGTATATTGAGTATATTATGACTATAGTATATTGAGTATATTATGACTATAGTATATTGAGTATATTATGACTCGTTAGACATGGATTGGACTCAGCGTCCATTCAAACTTCTTGGTACACAGCTTCAGCATGTGGCAGAAATGGTGGATCGAAACTACAAAGATAAGCTTAAAACATAGATAATCAAATGACTGTATGGTGGCGTATGGACCTCACACCTATTGGTATTATAGCAGTTCTGAAAAGCCTTCATTTGCCAACAATAAATCATCTCTTTACGCCAATTCCCAACCCAAAGGCAGCTACGTATAATAAGTTACAGCAAGAATGCTTCTCGCGATGGAGAGGTAAACCAGATAAAGTAAAACCGGATTGTTGAAGACTATAAACATGGTGGCCTAACAGTCCCCTTGATACTAGAAACTATGCCAGAAAATGTCATGGATACGAAGACTACATATGAGGAATACTGAGTTGAACAATCTTCTAGATGCTCTTACCAGATAGTGTTTTAGATCCTGTAGAAATGGGATCAACATATTGGAGAAACTTTATTATACCAAATATTAACACTGTTTTCTGGAAAGATGTTTTCAACGCATGGACCATCTTACAAAGCAAGAGAGTGAGTGAGTTTAGTTTTACGCCGCATTTAGCAATATTCCAGCAATATCAAGGCGGGGAACACCAGAAATGGGCTTCACACATTGTACCTATGTGGGGAATCGAACCCGGGTCTTCGGCGTGACGAGCCAAAGCTTTAACCACAAGGCTACCCCACCGCCCCACAAAGCATAAGAACTGTTAATGTCTCAAATGCATGAATACATTTAGACAAATGACAATATTTTGATTGACAAAAAAACCCTGTTATGCTCAAACGCTGTGTGAGAGAAAATGTAAAATACGTTAAAGACCTTTTGAAACATGATGGTTCATTTCTCAGTTTCTCAAATGTTTTAGAAATACATGCATATCAACTGAAAACTAACTTCTTGGAATATACGGGCTTCATTCACTGCATAAAATAATTCATTAAAAACAATTGCTTAACAATTGACAAGCAATTCAATATGCCTCTCCTGCCTGATAAGCTGAAAATATTATTCCGGGCTACCAAAGGATGTAAAGAATTCTACATGAGCCTAATGAAACAAAATGTGTTAGCAAATCAAATCAGTAGTGAAATAAAATGAGAAATTGATATTGGGTCAAATATAAGTGAAGACGTGTGGAAATATATAATCGTTTCGAAGTACAGTTAGTTTTAAATTAAGATGGTTTCAATATCGCACAATTCATAGAATACTTACAACAAACAGAAGTGATTTTATCTACAAACTGCAAGATTCTCTTTTATGTGCATTTTGTAAGGTACAAATGAAACTATATATAACATCTTTTATTTGACTGTGTACATGTGAAAAGCTAGACTAAGGCTTAGTCTCTGAATATATATAATTTTCAAAGTAACAAACAAGCCCATTTAAATTGAAAAGGAGACCAGAGATCCTGAACCTGGGGAAGTCTAGACTTGCTTCGTTTATGGCTTTAGCACTACAGGGAAGGCTAGGCTGTAGGGAAAATAATGTGGTTCAGGGACTGTGAGACAGACTAGTAATAAGCTTGTGGCAACACTTGTTGGAATGGATCAAACATATAACTGGAATCAGTTTAGAACCAAATGTAACACATATCATATTTGGTTACAAAGAAAAAAAAACCGATGTACTAAACTTGATTTTTATTGTTGCCAATATAACATATATATACTGAACTGCAAAAGAAACGCAAGTATCGAAAAAACGAAACCTCATAAAAGTAAGCGTTCATGTTGATGGAACGTTCATGGTAAAGTGACGCAGGCCAGACCTGCGTTTCTTTTGCTGTTCAGTATATATGCGAATGCCAGAAAAAAAGCTGCACATAAATGGCCTTAAGTTAGTTTTAAAATACTCCTATAACGTCAGAAAGCATCTTCTCTACGCAGATTGTAGATATGAACAATTCGTCTCCTTCTGGTCTTCATTCCCGACTTTTTACATCATTGCTTTTAGTTGTATTCTACCATATTGAAATGGATGCCATGAAACAGAAAATGTCTGGATCAACAGTATACGCTATGTTGAAAATGTATGTGTAGATGTTGTGATGCCTATGAAAAATACATTAAATACAATACATGAAGTGATAAAAAAAGTTATATACAATACATTCAGATAGTGAATACAATACATTAAATACAATACATTATATACAATACATTCAGATAGTGAATACAATACATTATATACAATACATTATATACAATACATTCAGATAGTGAATACAATACATTAAATACAATACATTATATACAATACATTCAGATAGTGAATACAATACATTATATACAATACATTATATACAATACATTCAGATAGTGAATACAATACATTATATACAATACATTATATACAATACATTCAGATAGTGAATACAATACATTATATACAATACATTATATACAATACATTCAGATAGTGAATACAATACATTATATACAATACATTATATACAATACATTCAGATAGTGAATACAATACATTAAATACAATACAGACAGGGCTGGTAACTTCAAAATGTTACCAGACAATCCAAAGGAAATCAACTAAATTTTTTAGTTACAATGAATAATTCAATGAACCTGAACATGTATTTACTGTTCATCTATTCACAGCAGTCATTTTCAATGAAATCCGACTCCGCATCGATAGGTGTCTGCTTCAGTCAGACATAGTGTAATTTATGTCAACGCAGTGCTTTGAGCTTGCGATACACTAGTTCAGTGTTCAAACAGTGATTGTCAAGTCTAAATGTAACGCTCAATTTGAAAACTAGATTTTAACATATGGTGAATTTACTCAGATGTATGGAACATGCTATCAAAAGATTTTACCAGACCATCGGGCTGGCTAGCTGTAAACTTAGACCGTCCGTCAGAAATCGAGCCCGTCTCCGGCGGTCGGACGGGCCTTATTTCATACACTGTCTTCACATGTTGGAGTCTCGTCTCAAGATCGCGGTACATCTTCCTGTATCTCAGTCTCCCAGATGACTGGAGCTGAATGATCTTCGTCTCAGTCTAAGCTTGCAGTCTGTAACAGTTTGTACAGGCTGGGACGTGGTGTCTTCATCGTCCCGTTCAGCTTGTGGTGTCTTCATCATCCCGTTCAGCTTGTGGTGTCTTCATCATCCCGTTCAGCATGTGGTGTCATCCCCCAACGTGGCGGTCCTAGGCCCTACTGTCTCAAAGTGGATCCGGGATGACCGATTGTATGTTGATCCACTGGTCTGTGACATAATCTGCAAACCTGTTAACACCTGGCACCTCTGACGGTCTGTCTTCAAGTTGAAGAACCAAGTCTTCAACTCTGTTGACGGTTAGAAGGGCAAACACTGCAGCAAGTCTAACGAAGGAATGAACAACGGGGTTGTCCTTGTAGGGAATGGCAGGCCTCCATACACACTGTGTGTAGTGAAAAAACACCACTTAACTTCAGATGTGGGAAACACTGACATCACTGCATTCCTTGCTGCTGTCTCGAAGTTTGTGAACACTGTTGTCGGCGACACAGGAACAGGAGAACGGGTACCGAGTGCGGAGAACAGATGTTCATAGGTCGTCTGCTTCTTGTCGGGTAGAAGGGCGTGTGCTCTTGTCGGGTAGAAGTGTCGAATGTACTGGTTGGAGCATCTGTGGAAAACAGGAGCATGTTGTCCTCGCTGGTATGGAAATTCTCCCCGGTCGTCATCTCTCTCCATGGACATTATAGTTTGGCATGAAATGCATGTGGACCCGTTTTTTTGTAAATATCTCTTCATCCAATGACCCAATCGATCTTAAACTGTGCAAGTGGATGTTTTGTCAGACAACCTAATCACATTGTAAATCACCGGGTTTAAGCATTTGAATTAAAGAATCTGTCTATGTAACTGTCAACAAAATAAACAGCAGAACGCAGAATGCTTGCAGAGGGCGGGAGCCAATGACCTGTAACAGCGTCAGTGTTGGGTCATAAAGGTCAATGCACGTGCAGTTCATGATAGTTACCTGTGCACTGCACAGTGATAGACCGTTTGGATCATTCACATTGACTACTTCTAGCTGTCATCATGAAAGCTTATTCAGATGATGCTAAACGTTTAATAAGAAATGTGTTGAATTTTTTTTTAAAAGAGAGCAAACGTAGCAAACCGATTGATAAGGGGTCGGATTACATGAAACTACAACTTTTGCTCTTGGCATGAAAAGAATATCGTGCTAAAAATTGTGAAAAACCCCAACAACCAATAAACAAAACCTTGTACAAAAAGGTAGGCATCCAAAGTTAGGTTCTTTTTGCGAAGATTAAAGATTTAACAAAATTGACTCGAAATGCTACTCAGTACAATACATCATGACAAGGCCGGACACTTCGGTGTACCCCACCCGCCTCCTTTGCCGATCGCTACGCTACCATCGTATGTAATCGAGTAAAACTTAATGTAAACATAATCATGGATGATTGGCCTACCGAGCACCACTCATGACACCTACCAATTCTTTATTGTTGTTTCTGCAAGTGAAACCCAATTTTGACCCTCAACTAAACGATCTTGACATAAATGTGTGACGATATGTCCGCACAAAACGGGTGTGTGGTCAAAGCACATGAGTTAACAAAGAAAACATTGCAATGGTGAAAAGCAGTTTCATTACTTGGACGGGCGATGGGGGTGGCCTAGTGGTTATTAAAAGCGTTCGCTCGTCACGCTGAAGACCCGGGTTCGATTCCCCACATAGGTACAATGTGTGTAGCCCATCCCTCGTGACCCGCCGTGATATTGCTGGAATATTATTGCTAAAAGCGGCGTAATTTAACCGTACTCACTCACTCATTACTGGGAGCACTGAACATTACGCTGATCAAATATGATGCGCTGTCTAATTTAAAGATGATAAGAGAAATATAACCCAAGTCACAACATTGTACCATTCTTATTTTCTCGTCTACTTGGTTGCGCATTGCGGTGTAAAACAGTTTCACTCACTCCGTTAACTTTGGATGCGTTCGAGTTGGTGCTCTAATGGGAACAAAGTTCTGCTTTTGTTTTATTTATTGCGTTGTAAGCGGCAGAATGGCTATACTCCTTTTCTATGTGAATTAGTCTAAAACAAATGAAGCTTGTCACAGTCATAGTAACATTGCTTCAATGGTTCTTACCTAAGACTAGCTATCAGGAAATGAAGTACTGCACCGCATACATCAACATCAAGTGGCCAACATGTCACTCGGAAGATGCGGGGTAACTTATTTGTAGGTGGTGAATGCGACAGCGAGATCATGTGATTCGGGTTTTTTACGTGAGCAAGCACAGGTAATTGAAGTGTTTTAGACCGAAGCACGAATAACAATAGATCATGTCCAAAACTTCATCTCACGAGTTGTGAGACTCGGAGGAAAGGCACTTGGAGATATGGATTTTGCCATCTGGTGACATCGTCCTATCGCCTACTGTAGATGCATGTTGTCAGATGTAGGCCGCCTTGTGACACTTTTACTCGCTAACCAATATATGACCACATGGAGTGTGTTTATTATAAATATAAACTTTATATCATGCTGACCTTTAGGTCGGTTGTATGACGGACCTTAGGGTCCGTTCTTGATTTATGGCTTAGAGGGTTGATGGTGATTTTTATGGAGAATCGTACAATGTGGATAGCGCCACCTCCCCCGACCCGAAATCAATGACAGTACTGACACCCATGTGATGCTGATTGACTGAACTGAAAACAGGAACAGTTACACCAGACAACCCTAAAAATGACAAGGAACTAATCTGTGCCAAGTTTGTAGTTTAAATTGAGCAACAATGAAAAACACATAATACATAAAAATGGTAGATTTACCTTGATATGGAATAGATTTGATTATTATTCTATAAATCCAGACCCAAATCTCTCAGGAGTATCACATATCTACACAACCTGGACTGTACGTTTTGTCTTCCCATAGTCATGAAAGTTTGTAGAGGTTTACAAGTCATGATAAACATACAGGTCCAGATTGTGAAAATAACACAAAAATAACTGTCGAAACAAGTGTGATTCAAACCAGTTTCCTTATCCAAATTGTATGATTAAACTACAGCTCTATGATACAACAATAAAACATGACATACAGACATTAACAGTATTGAAAACCCTGAACATTCACCAAAAGACTAATTTTTTGGTACAGTTCTTTGTCGAGTAATGAAAATATGATTAGTGTATATACACAGTTATGTACCTTAACCTCACCTTGATGAATCAGTGAATAAGTTACAAATATTTATCTGAACAAATTTATGTTACCATGGTTACAGGACTTCCAAGGAGGAGGGGATGGGGAAACTGCCGAAGCTTCGAGTGCTGGATGTGGCCAAACCAAAAGCCGAATTGGTCAAGAAGTCCATGTGCTCGGCCAGCTACCTGGCATCGGCCATCAAGACACTCGGCCTTGTCATTTTTTACTTCACTTTCTCTATCAGCCTCACCTTCTACAACCAGAAGTTCATTAAGGTCAGTCATTTGTAGATAATATGGTCTTACATCTAGCTTGGTATCACCTGAGACCTGTCAGTTCTAGATAATATGGTCTTACGGCTAGCTTGGTATCACCTCAGACCTGTCAGTTCTAGATAATATGGACTTACGGCTAGCTTGGTATCACCTGAGACCTGTCAGTTCTAGATAATATGGTTAGCTTGGTATCACCTGAGACCTGTCAGTTCCAGATAATGATTTTTAATATGGTTTTATGGCTAGCTTGGTATCACCTGAGACCTGTCAGTTCTAGATAATATGGTCTTACTGCTAGCTTGGTATCACCTGAGACCTGTCAGTTCTAGGTAATATGGTCTTACCACTAGCTTGGTATCACCTGAGACCTGTCAGTTCTAGATAATATGGTCTTAGGGCTAGCTTGGTATCACCTGAGACCTGTCAGTTCTAGATAATATGGTCTTACGGCTAGCTTGGTATCACCTGAGACCTGACCTCAGTTCTAGATGGTATATGGTCTCTAGACATTTTAATCTAGAGACCTGGTTTACTGTTCTAGACCTGTCAGTTCTAGATAATATGGTCTTACCGCTAGCTTGGTATCATCTGAGACCTGTCTGTTCTAGATATTATGGTATTACGGCTAGTAGATGTCCAGATCAGCGTGACCTGATATAAGTGGCTAGTTTAGTGTAACCTAAGTAGATGTCCTGATCAGTGTGACCTGATGTTAGTGGCTAGTTTAGTGTAACCTAAGTACATGTCCTGATCAGCGTGACCTGATATAAGTGTCTAGTTTAGTGTAACCTAAGTACATGTCCTGGTATCAGTTTGACCTGAGATATATTTTTTAGGTCTAGTTTAGTGTAGCCTAAGATAATATGTCCTGATAGCTTGGTGTCACCTGATATAAGTGTCTAGTTTAGTGTAGCTTATGTATCACCTGTCCTGATCAGCTAGATGATCTGGTCTTACGGCCTAGCTGGTATCTAGCCTTAGTGTAACCTGATGGTATCACCTGAGACCTGTCAGTTCTGATGATATGGTCTTAGGTAAGTGGCTAGTTTAGTATAGCCTATGTACATGTCCTGATCAGTTTGACCTGATGTAAGTGGCTAGTTTAGTTTAGCCTAAAGTACATGTCCTGTCCAGTGTGACCTGATGTTAGTGGCTAGTTTAGTGTAGCCTAAGTACATGTCCTGATCAGCGTGACCTGATATAAGTGTCTAGTTTAGTGTAACCTAAGTACATGTCCTGATCAGTTTGACCTGATATAAGTGTCTAGTTTAGTGTAGCCTAAGTACATGTCCTGATCAGTGTGACCTGATATAAGTGTCTAGTTTAGTGTAGCCTATGTACATGTCCTGATCAGCGTGATCTGGTGTAAGTGGCTAGTTTAGTGTAACCTAAGTACATGTCCTGATCAGCATGATCTGGTGTAAGTGGCTAGTTTAGTATAGCCTATGTACATGTCCTGATCAGTTTGACCTGATGTAAGTGGCTAGTTTAGTTTAGCCTAAAGTACATGTCCTGATCAGCATGATCTGGTGTAAGTGGCTAGTTTAGTGTAGCCTAAGTACATGTCCTGATCAATGTGACCTGATGTAAGTGGCTAGTTTAGTTTAACCTAAGTACATGTCCTGATCAGTGTGACCTGATGTAAGTGGCTAGTTTAGTTTAGCCTTAAGTACATGTCCTGATCAGCGTGACCTGATGTAAGTGGCTAGTTTAGTTTAGCCTTAAGTACATGTCCTGATCAGCGTGACCTGATGTAAGTGGCTAGTTTAGTTTAGCCTTAAGTACATGTCCTGATCAGCGTGACCTGATGTAAGTGGCTAGTTTAGTTTAGCCTTAAGTACATGTCCTGATCAGCGTGATCTGGTGTAAGTGGCTAGTTTAGTATAGCCTACGTACATGTCCTGATCAGCGTGACCTGATGTAAGTGGCTAGTTTAGTATAGCCTATGTACATGTCCTGATCAGCGTGATCTGGTGTAAGTGGCTAGTTTAGTGTAGCCTATGTACATGTCCTGATCAGCGTGACCTGATGTAAGTGGCTAGTTTAGTATAGCCTATGTACATGTCCTGATCAGCGTGATCTGGTGTAAGTGTCTAGTTTAGTATAGCCTATGTACATGTCCTGATCAGCGTGATCTGGTGTAAGTGGCTAGTTTAGTATAGCCTATGTACATGTCCTGATCAGCGTGTTCTGGTGTAAGTGGCTAGTTTAGTATAGCCTACGTACATGTCCTGATCAGCTTGGATCTGCTGCGCTAGTTTAGTATAGCCTATGTACATGTCCTGATCAGCGTGATCTGGTGTAAGTGGCTAGTTTAGTATAGCCTATGTACATGTCCTGATCAGCGTGATCTGGTGTAAGTGTCTAGTTTAGTGTAGCCTACGTACATGTCCTGATAGGCGTGTTCTGGTGTAAGTGGCTAGTTTAGTATAGCCTACGTACGTCCTGATCAGCGTGATCTGGTGTAAGTGGCTAGTTTAGTATAGCCTACGTACATGTCCTGATCAGCGTGATCTGGTGTAAGTGGCTAGTTTAGTATAGCCTACGCATGTCCTGATCAGCTGGATCTGGTGTAAGTGGCTAGTTTAGTATAGCCTACGCATACGTCCTGATCAGCTGTTCTGGTGTAAGCGGCTAGTTTAGTATAGCCTACGCATACGTCCTGATCAGCGGTTCTGGGTGTAAGTGGCTAGTTTAGTATAGCCTACGCATACGTCCTGATCAGCTGATCTGGTGTAAGTGTCTAGTTTAGTGTAGCCTATGTACATGTCCTGATAGGCGTGTTCTGGTGTAAGTGGCTAGTTTAGTGTAGCCTACGTACATGTCCTGATCAGCGTGATCTGGTGTAAGTGGCTAGTTTAGTATAGCCTACGTACACGTCCTGATCAGCTGATCTGGTGTAAGTGGCTAGTTTAGTATAGCCCACGCATACGTCCTGATCAGCTGATCTGGTGTAAGTGGCTAGTTTAGTATAGCCTACACGCATACGTCCTGATCAGCTGGATCTGGTGTAAGTGGCTAGTTTAGTGTAGCCTACGCATGTCCTGATCAGCTGGATCTGGTGTAAGTGGCTAGTTTAGTATAGCCTACGCATGTCCTGATCAGCTGATCTGCGTAAGTGGCTAGTTTAGTATAGCCTACGCATATGTCCTGATCAGCTGATCTGGTGTAAGTGGCTAGTTTAGTATAGCCTACGCATACATGTCCTGATCAGCATGATCTGGTGTAAGTGGCTAGTTTAGTATAGCCTACGCATTATGTCCTGATCAGCTGATCTGGTGTAAGTGGCTAGTTTAGTATAGCCTACGCATACGTCCTGATCAGCTGGTCTGGTGTAAGTGGCTAGTTTAGTATAGCCTACGCATTACGTCCTGATCAGCCGATCTGGTGTAAGTGTCTAGTTTAGTATAGCCCACGCATTACGTCCTGATCAGCTGATCTGGTGTAAGTGGCTAGTTTAGTATAGCCTACGTACATGTCCTGATCAGCCGATCTGGTGTAAGTGGCTAGTTTAGTATAGCCTACGTACATGTCCTGATCAGCGCGATCTGGTGTAAGTGGCTAGTTTAGTATAGCCTACGTACATGTCCTGATCAGCGTGATCTGGTGTAAGTGGCTAGTTTAGTATAGCCTACGTACATGTCCTGATCAGCGTGATCTGGTGTAAGTGGCTAGTTTAGTATAGCCCACGCATACGTCCTGGCTATCAGCATACGTCCTGATCAGCGTGATCTGGTGTAAGGTGAGTGGCTAGGTAATGTATCTCATAGGTCCAATACTGTGGGTGTCTGACACGAGAGCATATGAACAGACGTTTCTGTATGTCTGCTTCTCAGACATGGAATAGTGTAGGATGATGAAGGATAGTGTACCCTGTACAAATGCTACATGCTATGTGGGAAAACACATGTGCAGAAACTGAATTTCCAACACATGAATCATTTCATTGCCACTGGAGGATTTTTCATTCATTGTGGTAGTTTGTTTTTCTTTTTGTTTTCACTGAACAATATGCATGTTTACAAACCTGGAGCGTGTACTGGCTGCGTTAGTGTAGGTTGTGCCTGGATTGGAACAACAGTGAGATTATCTATTATTTGGAGCAAGACACATCTTAGTTAGATCGCTTTGACTAATATTCATTTTCACAACCTGAGTGTTTGTCGTTCTCAGGCATTGCACTATCCGCCGCTGACCTTTACGATGACCCACCTGGTGTTCAAGTTTATGAGCGCAGCGTTGTTCGCTGCATCTTGGAGTGTCGCAGCAAGGAGGAGCGGGTAACTCTGTCCTGGACTAACTATGTCAAGCACATAGCTCCCACTGGTGAGTGTGTAAGGGGTGGGTAACTCTGTCCTGGACTAACTATGTCAAGCACATAGCTCCCACTGGTGAGTGTGTAAGGGGTGGGTAACTCTGTCCTGGACTAACTATGTCAAGCACATAGCTCCCACTGGTGAGTGTGTAAGGGGTGGGTAACTCTGTCCTGGACTAACTATGTCAAGCACATAGCTCCCACTGGTGAGTGTGTAAGGGGTGGGTAACTCTGTCCTGGACTAACTATGTCAAGCACATAGCTCCCACTGGTGAGTGTGTAAGGGGTGGGTAACTTTGTCCTGGACTAACTATGTCAAGCACATAGCTCCCACTGGTGAGTGTGTAAGGGGTGGGTAACTCTGTCATGGACTAACTAGGTGAGTGTGTAAGGGGTGGGTAACTCTGTCCTGACTAACTAGTTGAGTGTGTAAGGGGTGGGTAACACTGTCATGGACTAACTAGGTGAGTGTGTAAGGGGTGGGTAACTCTGTCAAGGACTAACTAGGTGAGTGTGTAAGGGGTGGGTAACTCTGTCCTAGACTAACTAGGTGAGTGTGTAAGGGGTGGGTAACTCTGTCATGGACTAACTAGGGGAGTGTGTAAGGGGTGGGTAACTCTGTCCTGGACTAACTATGTCAAGCACATAGCTCCCACTGGTGAGTGTGTAAGGGGTGGGTAACTCTGTCCTGGACTAACTAGGTGAGTGTGTAAGGGGTGGGAAACTCTGTCCTGGACTAACTATGTCAAGCACATAGCTCCCACTGGTGAGTGTGTAAAGGGTGGGAAACTCTGTCCTGGACTAACTATGTCAAGCACATAGCTCCCACTGGTGAGTGTGTAAGGGGTGGGTAACTCTGTCCTGGACTAACTATGTCAAGCACATAGCTCCCACTGGTGAGTGTGTAAGGGGTGGGTAACTTTGTCCTGGACTAACTATGTCAAGCACACAGCTCCCACTGGTGAGTCTTTGTCCTGGACTAACTATGTCAAGCACATAGCTCCCACTGGTGAGTGTGTAAGGGGTGGGTAACTCTGTCATGGACTAACTAGGTGAGTGTGTAAGGGGTGGGTAACTCTGTCATGGACTAACTATGTCAAGCACATAGCTCCCACTGGTGAGTGTGTAAAGGGTGGGAAACTCTGTCCTGGACTAACTATGTCAAGCACATAGCTCCCACTGGTGAGTGTGTAAGGGGTGGGTATGTCTGTCCTGGACTAACTATGTCAAGCACATAGCTCCCACTGGTGAGTCTTTGTCCTGGACTAACTATGTCAAGCACATAGCTCCCACTGGTGAGTGTGTAAGGGGTGGGTAACTCTGTCATGGACTAACTAGGTGAGTGTGTAAGGGGTGGGTAACTCTGTCATGGACTAACTAGTTGAGTGTGTAAGGGGTGGGTAACTCTGTCATGGACTAACTAGGTGAGTGTGTAAGGGTGGGTAACTCTGTCCTGACTAACTAGGTGAGTTTGTAAGGGGTGGGTAACTCTGTCCTGGACTAACTAGGTGAGTGTGTAAGGGGTGGGTAACTCTGTCCTGGACTAACTAGGTGAGTGTGTAAGGGGTGGGTAACTCTGTCCTGGACTAACTATGTCAAGCACATAGCTCCCACTGGTGAGTGTCTAAGGGGTGGGAAACTCTGTCCTGGACTAACTAGGTGAGTGTGTAAGGAGCGGGTAACTCTGTCCTGGACTAACTATGTCAAGCACATAGCTCCCACTGGTGAGTGTGTAAGGGGTGGGTAACTCTGTCCTGGACTAACTATGTCAAGCACATAGCTCTCACTGGTGAGTGTGTAAAGGGTGGGAAACTCTGTCCTGGACTAACTATGTCAAACACATAGCTCTCACTGGTGAGTGTGTAAAGGGTGGGAAACTCTGTCCTGGACTAACTATGTCAAGCACATAGCTCCCACTGGTGAGTGTGTGGGGTGGGTAACTCTGTCCTGACTAACTATGTCAAGCACATAGCTCCCACTGGTGAGTGTGTAAGGGGTGGGTAACTCTATCATGGACTAACTAGGTGAGTGTGTAAGGGGTGGGTAACTCTGTCATGGACTAACTATGTCAAGCACATAGCTCCCACTGGTGAGTGTGTAAGGGGTGGGTATGTCTGTCCTGGACTAACTATGTCAAGCACATAGCTCCCACTGGTGAGTGTGTAAGGGGTGGGTAACTCTGTCCTGGACTAACTATGTCAAGCACATAGCTCCCACTGGTGAGTGTGTAAGGGGTGGGAAACTCTGTCCTAGACTAACTTTGTCAAGCACATAGCTCCCACTTGTGAGTGTGTAAGGGGTGGGTAACTCTGTCCTAGACTAACGATGTCAAGTACATAGCTCCCACTGGTGAGTGTGTAAGGGGTGGGTAACTCTGTCCTGAACTAACTATGTCAAGCACATAGCTCCCACTGGTGAGTGTGTAAGGGGTGGGTAACTCTGTCCTGGACTAACTAGGTGAGTGTGTAAGGGGTGGGAAACTCTGTCCTGGACTAACTATGTCAAGCACATAGCTCTCACTGGTGAGTGTGTATAGGGTGGGAAACTCTGTCCTGGACTAACTATGTCAAGCACATAGCTCCCACTGGTGAGTGTGTAAGGGGTGGGTATGTCTGTCCTGGACTAACTATGTCAAGCACATAGCTCCCACTGGTGAGTGTGTAAGGGGTGGGTAACTCTGTCCTGGACTAACTATGTCAAGCATATAGCTCCCACTGGTGAGTGTGTAAGGGGTGGGTAACTCTATCATGGACTAACTAGGTGAGTGTGTAAGGGGTGGGTAACTCTGTCCTGGACTAACTATGTCAAGCACATAGCTCCCACTGGTGAGTGTGTAAGGGGTGGGTATGTCTGTCCTGGACTAACTATGTCAAGCACATAGCTCCCACTGGTGAGTGTGTAAGGGGTGGGTAACTCTGTCCTGGACTAACTATGTCAAGCACATAGCTCCCACTGGTGAGTGTGTAAGGGGTGGGAAACTCTCTCCTAGACTAACTTTGTCAAGCACATAGCTCCCACTTGTGAGTGTGTAAGGGGTGGGAAACTCTGTCCTGGACTAACTATGTCAAGCACATAGCTCCCACTGGTGAGTGTGTAAGGGGTGGGTAACTCTGTCCTGGACTAACTATGTCAAGCACATAGCTACCACTGGTGAGTGTGTAAGGGGTGGGTAACTCTGTCCTGGACTAACTATGTCAAGCACATAGCTCCACTGGTGAGTGTGTAAGGGTGGGTAACTCTGTCCTGGACTAACTATGTCAAGCACATAGCTCCCACTGGTGAGTGTGTAAGGGGTGGGTAACTCTGTCATGGACTAACTAGGTGAGTGTGTTAGGGGTGGGTGACTCTGTCATGGACTAACTAGTTGAGTGTGTAAGGGGTGGGTAACTCTGTCCTGGACTAACTTGGTGAGTGTAAGGGATGGGTAACTCTGTCCTGGACTAACTAGATGAGTGTGTAAGGGTGGGTAACTCTTTCCTGGACTAACTAGGTGAGTGTGTAAGGGGTGGGTAGCTCTGTCCTGGAGTCACACATATACTTTTGATTGGCCTGGAAACACAGAGACTGTTGATTGACCTGGGAACATAGAGACTGTTGATTGACCTGGAAACACAGAGACTGTTGATTGGCCAGGGAACACAGATACTGTTGATTGACCTGGGAACACAGAGACTGTTGATTGACCTGGTAACATAGAGACTGTTGATTGGCCTGGGAACACAGAGACTGTTGATTGACCTGGTAACAGAGAGACTGTTGATTGACCTGGGAACACAGAGACTGTTGATTGACCTGGGAACACAGATACTCTTGCTTGGCCTGGGAACACAGAGACTATTGATTGACCTGGTAACAGAGAGACTGTTGATTGACCTGGTAACACAGAGACTGTTGATTGACCTGGGAACACAGAGACTGTTGATTGACCTGGGAACACAGAGACTGTTGATTAGCCTGGTAACACAGAGACTGTTGATTGGCCTGGGAATACAGAGACTGTTGATTGACCTGGGAACACAGAGACTGTTGCTTGGCCTGGGAACACAGAGACTGTTGATTGACCTGGTAACAGAGAGACTGTTGATTGACCTGGCAACACAGAGACTGTTGATTGACCTGGAAACACAGAGACTGTTGATAGACCTGGTAACACAGAGACTGTTGATTGACCTGGAAACACAGAGACTGTTGATTGGCCTGGGAACACAGAGACTGTTGATTGACCTGGTAACACAGAGACTGTTGATTGACCTGGGAACACAGAGACTGTTGATTGGCCTGGGAACACAGAGACTGTTGATTGGCCTGCTAACACAGAGACTGTTGATTGACCTGGAAACACAGAGACTGTTGATTGACCTGGTAACACAGAGGCTGTTGATTGACCTGGTAACACAGATACTGTTGATTGACTTGTAAACACAGAGACTGTTGATTGGCCTGGGAACACAGAGACAGTTGATTGGCCTGGGAACACAGAGACTGTTGATTGGCCTGGGAACACAGAGACTGTTGATTGACCTGGTAACACAGAGACTGTTGATTGACCTGGGAACACAGAGACTGTTGATTGACCTGGGAACACAGAGACTGTTGATTGGCCTGGAAACACAGAGACTGTTGATTGACATGGAAACACAGAGACTGTTGATTGGCCTGGAAACACAGAGACTGTTGATTGACCTGGTAACACAGAGACTGTTGATTGGCCTGGAAACACAGAGACTGTTGATTGGCCTGGGAACCAAGAGACTGTTGATTATCCTGGTAACACAGAGACTGTTGATTGACCTGGTAACACAGATACTGTTGATTGACTTGTAAACACAGAGACTGTTGATTGGCCTGGGAACACAGAGACAGTTGATTGGCCTGGGAACACAGAGACTGTTGATTGGCCATGGAACACAGAGACTGTTGATTGACCTGGTAACACAGAGACTGTTGATTGACCTG
The DNA here is from genome assembly GCF_003918875.1 of Haliotis rubra. Lineage (NCBI taxonomy): Eukaryota > Metazoa > Mollusca > Gastropoda > Lepetellida > Haliotidae > Haliotis > Haliotis rubra. Next base: position 60,752 of record NW_025765568.1, on the reverse strand, counting down.
GGAACACAGATACTGTTGATTGACCTGGGAACACAGAGACTGTTGATTGGCCTGGAAACACAGAGACTGTTGATTGACCTGGGAACACAGAGACTGTTGATTGGCCTGGGAACCAAGAGACTGTTGATTGGCCTGCTAACACAGAGACTGTTGATTGACCTGGAAACACAGAGACTGTTGATTGACCTGGGAACCAAGAGACTGTTGATTGGCCTGGGAACACAGAGACTGTTGATTGACCTGGGAATACAGAGACTGTTGTTTGACCTGGTAACAGAGATACTGTTGATTGACCTGGGAAGACAGATACTGTTGATTGACCTGGAAACACAGAGACTGTTGATTGACCTGGGAACCAAGAGACTGTTGATTGGCCTGGAAACACAGAGACTGTTGATTGACCTTGCAACACAGAAACTGTTGATTGACCTGGTAACACAGAGACTGTTGATTGACCTGGTAACACAGATACTGTTGATTGACTTGTAAACACAGAGACTGTTGATTGGCCTGGGAACACAGAGACAGTTGATTGGCCTGGGAACACAGAGACTGTTGATTGGCCTGGGAACACAGAGACTGTTGATTGACCTGGTAACACAGAGACTGTTGATTGACCTGGGAACACAGAGACTGTTGATTGACCTGGGAACACAGAGACTGTTGATTGGCCTGGAAACACAGAGACTGTTGATTGACCTGGGAACACAGAGACTGTTGATTGGCCTGGAAACATAGAGACTGTTGATTGGCCTGGTAACACAGAGACTGTTGATTGGCCTGGAAACACAGAGACTGTTGATTGGCCTGAGAACCAAGAGAGACTGTTGATTATCCTGGTAACACAGAGACTGTTGATTGACCTGGTAACACAGAGACTGTTGATTGGCCTGGGAACACAGAGACTGTTGATTGGCCTGGGAACCAAGAGACTGTTGATTATCCTTGAAACACAGAGAGACTGTTGATTGGCCTGGGAACACAGAGACTGTTGATTGACCTGGTAACACAGAGACTGTTGATTGGCCTTGAAACACAGAGACTGTTGATTGGCCTGGGAACACAGAGACTGTTGATTGACCTGGGAACACAGAGACTGTTGATTGACCTGGGAACACAGAGACTGTTGATTGACCTAGGAACACAGAGACTGTTGATTGGCCTGGAAACATAGAGACTGTTGATTGGCCTGGAAACATAGAGACTGTTGATTGACCTGGAAACACAGAGACTGTTGATTGACCTGGAAACACAGAGACTGTTGATTGACCTGGGAACACAGAGACTGTTGATTGGCCTGGGAACACAGAGACTGTTGATTGACCTGGGAACACAGAGACTGTTGATTGGCCTGGCAACAGAGATACTGTTGATTGGCCTGGGAGCACAGAGACTGTTGATTGGCCATGGAACACAGAGACTGTTGAATGACCTGGTAACACACAGACTGTTGATTGACCTGGGAAGACAGATACTGTTGATTGACCTGGGAACACAGAGACTGTTGATTGGCCTGGAAACATAGAGACTGTTGATTGGCCTGGAAACACAGAGACTGTTGATTGACCTGGAAACACAGAGACTGTTGATTGACCTGGAAACACAGAGACTGTTGATTGACCTGGGAACACAGAGACTGTTGATTGGCCTGGGAACACAGAGACTGTTGATTGACCTGGGAACACAGAGACTGTTGATTGGTCTGGCAACAGAGAGACTGTTGATTGGCCTGGGAACACAGAGACTGTTGATTGACCTTGCAACACAGAAACTGTTGATTGACCTGGTAACACAGAGACTGTTGATTGACCTGGTAACACAGATACTGTTGATTGACTTGTAAACACAGAGACTGTTGATTGGCCTGGGAACACAGAGACAGTTGATTGGCCTGGGAACACAGAGACTGTTGATTGGCCTGGGAACACAGAGACTGTTGATTGACCTGGTAACACAGAGACTGTTGATTGACCTGGGAACACAGAGACTGTTGATTGACCTGGGAACACAGAGACTGTTGATTGGCCTGGAAACACAGAGACTGTTGATTGACCTGGAAACACAGAGACTGTTGATTGGCCTGGAAACATAGAGACTGTTGATTGGCCTGGTAACACAGAGACTGTTGATTGGCCTGGAAACACAGAGACTGTTGATTGGCCTGAGAACCAAGAGACTGTTGATTATCCTGGTAACACAGAGACTGTTGATTGACCTGGTAACACAGAGACTGTTGATTGGCCTGGGAACACAGAGACTGTTGATTGGCCTGGGAACCAAGAGACTGTTGATTATCCTGAAACACAGAGACTGTTGATTGGCCTGGGAACACAGAGACTGTTGATTGACCTGGTAACACAGAGACTGTTGATTGGCCTTGAAACACAGAGACTGTTGATTGGCCTGGGAACACAGAGACTGTTGATTGACCTGGGAACACAGAGACTGTTGATTGACCTGGGAACACAGAGACTGTTGATTGACCTAGGAACACAGAGACTGTTGATTGGCCTGGAAACATAGAGACTGTTGATTGGCCTGGAAACATAGAGACTGTTGATTGACCTGGAAACACAGAGACTGTTGATTGACCTGGAAACACAGAGACTGTTGATTGACCTGGGAACACAGAGACTGTTGATTGGCCTGGGAACACAGAGACTGTTGATTGACCTGGGAACACAGAGACTGTTGATTGGCCTGGCAACAGAGATACTGTTGATTGGCCTGGGAACACAGAGACTGTTGATTGGCCATGGAACACAGAGACTGTTGAATGACCTGGTAACACACAGACTGTTGATTGACCTGGGAAGATAGATACTGTTGATTGACCTGGGAACACAGAGACTGTTGATTGGCCTGGAAACATAGAGACTGTTGATTGGCCTGGAAACATAGAGACTGTTGATTGACCTGGAAACACAGAGACTGTTGATTGACCTGGAAACACAGAGACTGTTGATTGACCTGGGAACACAGAGACTGTTGATTGGCCTGGGAACACAGAGACTGTTGATTGACCTGGGAACACAGAGACTGTTGATTGGTCTGGCAACAGAGAGACTGTTGATTGGCCTGGGAACACAGAGACTGTTGATTGGCCATGGAACACGGAGACTGTTGAATGACCTGGTAACACACAGACTGTTGATTGACCTGGGAAGACAGATACTGTTGATTGACCTGGGAACACAGAGACTGTTGATTGACCTGGTAACACAGAGACTGTTGATTGACCTGGTAACAGAGAGACTGTTGATTGACCTGGCAACACAGATACTGTTGATTGACCTGGCAACACAGAGACTGTTGATTGACCTGGAAACACAGAGACTGTTGATTGGCCTGGGAACACAGAGACTGTTGATTGACCTGGCAACAGAGATACTGTTGATTGACCTGGTAACACAGAGACTGTTGATTGGCCTGGTAACACAGAGACTGTTGAATGACCTGGGAACACAGAGACTGTTGATTGACCTGGGAACACAGAGACTGTTGATTGACCTGGGAACACAGAGACTGTTGATTGACCTGGGAACACAGATACTGTTGATTGACCTGGGAACACAGAGACTGTTGATTGACCTGGGAACACAGAGACTGTTGATTGACCTGGGAACACAGAGACTGTTGATTGGCCTGGGAAGACAGATACTGTTGATTGGCCTGGTAACACAGAGACTGTTGAATGACCTGGCAACACAGAGACTGTTGATTGACCTGGGAACACAGAGACTGTTGATTGACCTGGGAACACAGAGACTGTTGATTGACCTGGGAACACAGATACTGTTGATTGACCTGGGAACACAGAGACTGTTGATTGACCTGGGAACACAGAGACTGTTGATTGACCTGGTAACATAGAGACTGTTGATTAGCCTGGTAACACAGAGACTGTTGATTGACCTGGTAACACAGATACTGTTGATTGGCCTGGGAACACAGAGACTGTTGATTGGCCTGGTAACACAGAGACTGTTGATTGACCTGTGAACACAGAGACTGTTGATTGACCTGGGAACACAGAGACAGTTGATTGGCCTGGGAACGCAGAGACTGTTGATTGGCCTGGTAACACAGAGACTTTTGATTGACCTGGTAACACAGAGACTGTTGATTGGCCTGGGAACACAGAGATTGTTGATAGACCTGGTAACACAGAGACTGTTGATTGGCCTGGGAACACAGAGACTGTTGATTGACCTGGAAACACAGAGACTGTTGATTGGCCTGGGAACACAGTGACTGTTGATTGGCCTGGTAACACAGAGACTGTTGATTGGCCTTGGAAGACAGATACTGTTGATTGGCCTGGGAACACAGAGACTGTTGATTGACCTGTCAACAGAGAGACTGTTGATTGGCCTGGGAACACAGAGACTGTTGATTGGCCTGGGAAGACAGATACTGTTGATTGGCCTGGGAACACAGAGACTGTTGAATGACCTTGTAACACAGAGACTGTTGATTGGCCTGGGAACACAGAGACTGTTGATTGACCTTGTAACACAGAGACTGTTGATTGGCCTGGGAACACAGAGACTGTTGATTGACCTGTCAACAGAGAGACTGTTGATTGGCCTGGGAACACAGAGACTGTTGATTGGCCTGGGAAGACAGATACTGTTGATTGGCCTGGGAACACAGAGACTGTTGATTGACCTGGTAACACAGAGACTGTTGATTGACCTGGTAACACAGAGACTGTTGATTGGCCTGGGAACACAGAGACTGTTGAATGACCTGGGAACACAGAGACTGTTGATTGACCTGGTAACACAGAGACTGTTGATTGACCTGGGAACACAGAGACTGTTGATTGGCCTGGGAACACAGAGACTGTTGATTGGCCTGGGAACACAGAGACTGTTGATTGGCCTGGTGAACACAGAGACTGTTGATTGGCCTGGGAACACAGAGACTGTTGATTGACCTGGAAACACAGAGATGGTTGATTGGCCGGGTAACACAGAGACTGTTGATTGGCCTGGGAACACAGAGACTGTTGATTGGCCTGGAAACACAGAGACTGTTGATTGGCCTGGGAACACAGAGACTGTTGATTGGCCTGGGAACACAGAGACTGTTGATTGGCCTGGAAACACAGAGACTGTTGATTGGCCTGGGAACACAGAGACTGTTGATTGACCTGGCAACAGAGAGACTGTTGATTGGAATGACTGTGTAAATCTGACTGTAATTCTGTGTTAATCCTTTTTCTGTATGACTAACTGTGTAAATCTGTTTCAGGTATAGTCAGTGCTCTGGACATTGGTCTGTCAAACTGGAGCTTTGAATTCATTACAGTTTCATTGTAAGTTTGTATTAGTATTGCTTTAGAATGTGTGTTGAAGTCTTTTATTATATGAGCATTTGTTTGTACTGTTTATTACTCATTCATGTTTAATTCCTCCATACTCAATTTAAGAAAATGCTCCTGTCATGACCCCTGTCATAGAATGCCACATTGTGGAATTATGTTGATAATCTTGATCTAAGATGCCTTTTCTGGTGTCGCCACATTCCCACCTAGGTCACAATGAAATTTGAAGTGACATCAAAGGGTCACAAATCAGTTAAAGTTAAGCAACGTTGGACGCGGACAGTCCTTGAATGGGTGACTGTGTTCGGCAGCTCTGCTTCTGAGAGTTTCTAGGTCTTTAGTCCTGCCCCACAACGAAGCACATGTGATACATGTGGTCTCACCATAGGCAAGTGAGTTTGTTCAAACATGCCTCTGTTCACCCGGCAGAAAATGGGTACCCAGTGGGATAAGTCATGTGACTATAACTTTCTAGCGCCTCACAGGCAGCTTGGGTTATCCGGGGTAATGATGAAATGTCAATTCGTATGCGCTTCAAGCATACACTTGATGTATGGAATTTAGCGCTATATAAGTACACATTATCATATTATTATAATGGCACGGCCAGTCAGTTGCTATAAACAATACACTGCTATGTGTGCAGCAGTGTTTAGAGCAGCGTTTACAGAAAAATTGTCATACCAAGACTATGGGTGACTAAGTGTTTTACTGTTGCAGATACACCATGTCCAAATCCACGGCCATTGTATTCATTCTAGGATTTTCAATTCTACTGAGGTTGGAGAAATTTGTAAGTACTCATATTCTAAGTATTAGGGCTGCACGGTATTACCGGTAAACCGCAATACGAAATTGTAACAATTATGTATCGTGATATGTTTATGATATACCGGTAAACTGCAATACGAAATTGTAACAATTATGTATCGCGATATGTTTATAATATACCGGTAAACCGCAATACGAAATTGTAACAATTATGTATCGTGATATGTTTATGATATACCGGTAAACCGCAATAGGAAATTGTAACAATTATGTGTTGCGATATGTTTATGATATACCGGTAAACCGCAATAGGAAATTGTAACAATTATGTATCGTGATATGTTTATGATATACCGGTAAACTGCAATACGAAATTGTAACAATTATGTATCACGATTTGTTTATGATATACCGGTATACCAGTAAACCGCAATACGAAATTGTAACAATTATGTATCGCGATATGTTTATGATATACCGGTAAACCGCAATAGGAAATTATAACAATTATGTATCGCGATATGTTTATGATATACCGGTAAACCGCAATACGAAATTGTAACAATTATGTATCGTGATATGTTTATGATATACCGGTAAACCGCAATTTGAAATTGTAACAATTATGTATCGTGATATGTTTATGATATACTGGTAAACTGCAATATGAAATTGTAACAATTATGTATCGTGATATGTTTATGATATACCGGTAAACTGCAATATGAAATTGTAACAATTATGTATCTTGAAATGTTTATGATATACCGGTAAACCGCAATACGAAATTGTAACAATTATGTATCGCAATATGTTTATGATATACCGGTAAACCGCAATACGAAATTGTAACAATTATGTATCGTGATATGTTTATGATATACCGGTAAAAGCCATGAATAATGAAATTGTAACAATTATGTATCGCGGATATGTTTATGATATACCGGTAAACCGCAATTTGAAATTGTAACAATTATGTATCGTGATATGTTTATGATATACCGGTAAACCGCATATAGAAATTGTAACAATTATGTATCGCGGATATGTTTATGATATACCGTAAAATTGTAACAATTATGTATTTGAAATTGTAACAATTAATATCAATGATATGTTTATGATATACCGTAAACTGCAATTGTAACAATTATGTATCGCGATATGTTTATGATATACCGGTAAACTGCAATGCCTAAATTGTAACAATTATGTATCGTGATATGTTTATGATATACCGGTAAACCGCAATTTGAAATTGTAACAATTATGTATCGTGATATGTTTATGATATACCGGTAAACCGCAATACGAAATTGTAACAATTATGTATCGTGATATGTTTATGATATACCGGTAAACCGCAATACGAAATTGTAACAATTATGTATCGCGATATGTTTATGATATACCGGTAAACCGCAATACGAAATTGTAACAATTATGTATCGTGATATGTTTATGATATACCGGTAAACTGCAATACGAAATTGTAACAATTATGTATCGTGATATGTTTATGATATACCGGTAAACCGCAATTTGAAATTGTAACAATTATGTATCACGATATGTTTATGATATACCGGTAAACTGCAATATGAAATTGTAACAATTATGTATCGTGATATGTTTATGATATACCGGTAAACCGCAATACGAAATTGTAACAATTATGTATCGCGATATGTTTATGATATACCGGTAAACCGCAATTTGAAATTGTAACAATTATGTATCACGATATGTTTATGATATACCGGTAAACCGCAATTTGAAATTGTAACAATTATGTATCGCGATATGTTTATGATATACCGGTAAACCGCAATTTGAAATTGTAACAATTATGTATCGCGATATGTTTATGATATACCGGTAAACCGCAATTTGAAATTGTAACAATTATGTATCGTGATATGTTTATGATATACCGGTAAACTGCAATACGAAATTGTAACAATTATGTATCGTGATATGTTTATGATATACCCGGTAAACCCGCGAATTTGAAATTGTAACAATTATGTATCATGATATGTTTATGATATACCGGTAAACCGCAATATTTGAAATTGTAACAATTATGTATCAAACCTGATACGTTTATGATATACCGGTAAACTGCAATATGAAATTGTAACAATTATGTATCGTGATATGTTTATGATATACCGGTAAACTGCAATACGAAATTGTAACAATTATGTATCGTGATATGTTTATGATATACCGGTAAACCGCAATTTGAAATTGTAACAATTATGTATCACGATATGTTTATGATATACCGGTAAACCGCAATTTGAAATTGTAACAATTATGTATCATTGATATGTTTATGATATACCGTAAACCGCAATTTGAAATTGTAACAATTATGTATCGCGATATGTTTATGATATACCGGTAAACCGCAATTTGAAATTGTAACAATTATGTATCATGATATGTTTATGATATACCGGTAAACTGCAATTTGAAATTGTAACAATTATGTATCGCGATATGTTTATGATATACCGGTAAACCGCAATTTGAAATTGTAACAATTATGTATCGCGATATGTTTATGATATACCGGTAAACCGCAATTTGAAATTGTAACAATTATGTATCGCGATATGTTTATGATATACCGGTAAACTGCAATACGAAATTGTAACAATTATGTATCGCGATATGTTTATGATATACCGGTAAACCGCAATTTGAAATTGTAACAATTATGTATCGCGATATGTTTATGATATACCGGTAAACTGCAATACGAAATTGTAACAATTATGTATCGCGATATGTTTATGATATACCGGTAAACCGACAAATATTGTTTTGTTCAATTTAAACTGATCTTGTTCATCCTTTTACCGAGGCTACGTTGTAATTGTGAAGAAGTCCAAAGGCAAGTGTGATGTTGAAGGACAAGGCTACCTTCCTGTCATTTCCTTGCCAGGATCTTATAATGGACGCTGGACCCGCTGGAATAGTGCCTATGACATGATGGCAAGATTCTTAGAAATGTCGTGTGCTGTCCTTACAGTGCTGATGGACAAAAAAGGGGGCAAGTGCAAAGGTGGTTTGGCCACTTTTGCTGATGAGGAAGCGTAACTGGCAGAAGATGTGATACAGTTCTTGAAACCGATGAAGGACATGGCCACAACGCTATGCACCAAAAAATGATGTTTTCGGAAATGTCACAGCCCAAACAGTAAAAATAATAGCACAAACAGAGAAAAACAACAAGCCTGTTATCAAAACTGAACCTGATACAGGTGACAAAGATTCATCATTGCCAAATTTGCCAGACCTATACCCGGACGAACCAGTGAAAACAGAGTGTGAGAATACATCTACTCTGAATCTAACAATGAGGAACCAAAATCAAGTCAATCAGCCACTGGCTGCACCAAACCAATCACACTCCTACAAGGAATGCTCGGAGAGATTTTATTGTTAAATCTGAGCCAGCAAAGTCACCCATTTGACCTAGCTAAACGTGATGTAGACCAGTACTGCAGTGAGCCAGGTATTGTACTGTGTGCAAGCAGCCTTCCCTGGTGGAAGATGAAAGAGGACAAGTACCCTCGCCTGGCACAGTTGGCTAAGATGATGTTATGTATGTCAGCACCAAGCATTCCCTCAGAAAGGGCTTTTTCCTCAATGAAACCTGAAAATGTACACATTCTTCTCTTTCTGAAAACCTATTTACAAGACGATACTTGTAGTCTGGATGGGACACTCTGGCAATCAAAATGTGTTCCTTTACCTGGTGCTTGTGTTCAGAAAATTGTGTTTGTGGTGAAACTTCTTTTTTGACCTTTTTTATTTAGTTTGTAGTCTCAGGTAGAGGCATTTACTGTTAACGAGTTTTAATATGAAAACAGAAGAATGGTCTAGTTTTTCCTTTTTTTACTTTGAAAGAAGCTATACAATGCACAATGGTTACTTGCATATACTGTGATTCAGTTTGAAGGTGAAAGAATATTACAAAGTGGACAGATCTCATTAACTTTTCTTTCACAATATATTGCAATACATATTGCGGTACAGAATATCACAATATATCGCAATACGAAATTTGGAGCGATACACGGCGTAGTCTCCAAATGCCTACAGTGACAAATGCCTACAGTGTAGAATAAACAAAGTAATGCACCGGTGATTTCAAGCAGCAGTATCTTCTCCCCATTACATAAATGGAACATTCCAACAGACAAGGTGGACAAATGCCTACACACAATGAAAAAATGCTGGGGGTTTTCATATATAACAATAATTGAATTCACATCTTTACATATGACAGGCTCAAATATCTTTACATCATCTTATGCATATTTTGACTGGCAAAAAGTCGGAGAATTTGTTTTACTCCATCTTCACTAGTCGACCAACAGCACTGAGAAAGTCCAAGGGAGCCTTCACACCAGCTCGTAGCTGATCCTTTAGTCTATCAAGCCTGCTGTCAATCTCCTTGTACACATGACGTCGTGGCGGTGGTTTAACTCCATGGATGAACTGAACAAGCTTGTTCCGTTCGGTCTTCTCCAGCTTCTGAAGAACCTTCACCAACGCAAAGGTGTTTGGATGAGCTCTCATGACGACCTGGTTCAGATGGGAATGCCACCCCACGAGATGGTTGTTCGTGCGAGGTCCTAGTTTGTCATGCTGGTTCCAGATTCCGACTCTTTAGAAGGCATGGTCGTCAACCCAGGTGTTGGTGATGTAGTCGTGCCACTGGACCTTCTGTGGAATCTCGGGAGCATCTTCCATGATCTCTACCCAGGCATCCTGAACCTGCCTCACAGGCAGAAAGGGTAGAGCTGCAGCACGCCTAATCCACACCTCAGGATCCTGGAGATAGACATCAGTGAACTTAAGTTCTTGCACCTTCCTCCACAGAGCTTGTGAATAGTGAAAGTAGCAACCACGGACAGCACTATTTGGGAACACTGCTTCTGTGGCTCTGATCTAACAGAACTTGCTGCCCACCTTTCTGTGACGTGTAGTACTCTACCTTCTTTGGATTCGCCATGATTTGAAGCGTATCACTGCTGCTCACCTAAAACAACATACTCCGTAGCTATTATTGCCTGCAGGCATTTGTCACTGTAGGCATTAAGAGACCTAACCCAATACACAGCCCTACTCTAGTTTGGCATGAAATGCATGTGGACCCGTTTTTTTGTAAATATCTCTTCATCCAATGAAGAAGAACAAATGCATAAAATCGGTGATTTACAATGTGATTAGGTTGTCTGACAAAAAATCCACTTGCACAGTTTGAGATCGATTGGGTCATTGGATGAAGAGATATTTACAAAAAGACGGGTCCACATGCATTTCATGCCAAACTATAAGTATATTGCATAATAGCAGGCTTCCATGGTTTCCTGATGATAAACTGTTGTACATGGTCTACTGTCAAAACAGCAGTGATGCAGCTGATGATAAACTGTTGTACATGGTCTACTGTCAAAACAGCAGTGATGCAGCTGATGATAAACTGTTGTACATGGTCTACTGTCAAAACAGCAGTGATGCAGCTGATGATAAACTGTTGTACATGGTCTACTGTCATAACAGCAGTGATGCAGCTGATGATAAACTGTTGTACATGGTCTACTGTCAAAACAGCAGTGATGCAGCTGATGATAAACTGTTGTACATGGTCTACTGTCAAAACAGCAGTGATGCAGCTGATGATAAACTGTTGTACATGGTCTACTGTCAAAAAGCCTGTATGCAGCTGATGATTCTGCTGAAGAAAATTTACAAAAGTAGATAGATATCAAACTGTGTCCCAGCCTGACACAGACAGTGCTCCATAACCTGTTGGTGCGAAGCCTGAAACTGTTCATAGCTTCACTGCCTCCTCTGAGTGTCCGTCTGTCTGTGGTCTTCCTTCTCTCTCAACATACAGGGTATATGTCCAGTGTAACCGTGGTAACAGTGGGCTGGTTTGTGTGGCTCCTTCTCTCTCAACATACAGTACCTGGACAGGGTATATGTCCAGTGTAACCATGGTAACAGTGGGCTGGTTTGTGTTGCTCCTTCTCTCTCAACATACAGTACCTGGACAGGGTATATGTCCAGTGTAACCATGGTAACAGTGGGCTGGTTTGTGTGGCTCCTTCTCTCTCAGCATACAGTACCTGGACAGGGTATATGTCCAGTGTAACCATGGTAACAGTGGGCTGGTTTGTGTTGCTCCTTCTCTCTCAACATACAGTACCTGGACAGGGTATATGTCCAGTGTAACCATGGTAACAGTGGGCTGGTTTGTGTGGCTCCTTCTCTCTCAGCATACAGTACCTGGACAGGGTATATGTCCAGTGTAACCATGGTAACAGTGGGCTGGTTTGTGTGGCTCCTTCTCTCTCAGCATACAGTACCTGGACAGGGTATATGTCCAGTGTAACCGTGGTAACAGTGGGCTGGTTTGTGTGGCTCCTTCTCTCTCAGCATACAGTCCTGGACTATATGTCCAGTCTCTCTCTCAACATACAGTACCTGGACAGGGTATATGTCCAGTGTAACCGTGGTAACAGTGGGCTGGTTTGTGTTGCTCCTTCTTTCTCAACATACAGTACCTGGACAGGGTATATGTCCAGTGTAACCATGGTAACAGTGGGCTGGTTTGTGTTGCTCCTTCTCTCTCAGCATACAGTACCTGGACAGGGTATATGTCCAGTGTAACCGTGGTAACAGTGGGCTGGTTTGTGTTGCTCCTTCTCTCTCAGCATACAGTACCTGGACAGGGTATATGTCCAGTGTAACCGTGGTAACAGTGGGCTGGTTTGTGTTGCTCCATCTCTCTCAACATACAGTACCTGGACAGGGTATATGTCCAGTGTAACCATGGTAACAGTGGGCTGGTTTGTGTTGCTCCTACTCTCTCAATATACAGTACCTGGACAGGGTATATGTCCAGTGTAACCATGGTAACAGTGGGCTGGTTTGTGTTGCGCCATCTCTCTCAACATACAGTACCTGGACAGGGTATATGTCCAGTGTAACCGTGGTAACAGCGGGCTGGTTTGTGTTGCTCCTTCTTTCTCAACATACAGTACCTGGACAGGGTATATGTCCAGTGTAACCGTGGTAACAGTGGGCTGGTTTGTGTTGCTCCTTCTCTCTCAGCATACAGTACCTGGACTGGGTACATGTCCAGTGTAACCATGGTAACAGTGGGCATGTTTATGTTGCAGCGCTGGAGCCAGGCCATGGTGATCCTGTGTGTAGCTGTGGGCTTGTTCCTCTTCACATACAAGTCCACTCAGTTTAACTTGGAGGGATTCCTGATGGTCATCACTGCATCCTTCCTGTCAGGTCTCCGCTGGACATTAGCTCAACTGGTCACTCAGAAAGAGGAGATTGGTGAGTGTGAGCTCAACTGGTCACTCAGAAAGAGGAGATTGGTGAGTGTGAACTCAACTGGTCACTCAGAAAGAGGAGATTGGTGAGTGTGAGCTCAACTGGTCACTCAGAAAGAGGAGATTGGTGAGTGTGAGCTCAACTGGTCACTCAGAAAGAGGAGATTGGTGAGTGTGAACTCAACTGGTCACTCAGAAAGAGGAGATTGGTGAGTGTGAGCTCAACTGGTCACTCAGAAAGAGGAGATTGGTGAGTGTAAGCTCAACTGGTCACTCAGAAAGAAGAGATTGGTGAGTGTGAACTCAACTGGTCACTCAACTGGTCACTCAGAAAGAGGAGATTGGTGAGTGTGAGCTCAACTGGTCACTCAGAAAGAGGAAATTGGTGAGTGTGAGCTCAACCATCCCAAATTAGCTCAGATGATGGAGATGTATATCACATGATGGAGATGTGTATCAGCTGATAGTGATGTGTATCAGATGTTGGTGATGTGTATCAGCTGATGGTGATGTGTATCAGATGATGGTGATGTGTATCAGATGATGGTGATGTGTACCAGATGTTGGTGATGTGTATCAGCTGATGGTGATGTGTATCAGCTGATGGTGATGTGTATCAGATGATGGAGATGTGTATCAGCTGATGGTGATGTGTATCAGCTGATGGAGACGTGTATATCAGCTGATGGAGATGTGTATCAGCTGATTGTGATGATGTGTATCAGCTGATGGTGATGTGATGTGGTGATGATGTATCAGATGATGGTGATGTGTATCAGATGATGGTGATGGGTGTATCAGATGTTGGTGATGTGTATCAGATGTTGGTGATGTGTATCAGATGTTGGTGATGTGTATCAGATGATGGTGATGTGTATCAGCTGATGGAGACATGTATATCAATCAGCTGATGGAGACATGAATATCAGATGATGGTGATGTGTATCAGATGATGGTGATGTGTATCAGATGTTGATGATGTGTATCAGCTGATGGTGATGTGTATCAGCTGATGGTGATGTGTATCAGATGGTGATGTAGCTATGATGTATATCAGATATTTGGATCAGCTGATGGAGATGTGTATCAGATGATGTATATCAGCTGATGGTGATGTGTAGCTGATCAGATGTTGGATAGTGCGTGATGGTGATGTGTATCAGATGTTGGTGATGTGTATCAGATGATGGTGATGTGTATCAGATGTTGGTGATGTGTATCAGATGTTGGTGATGTGTATCAGATGATGGTGATGTGTATCAGCTGATGGTGATGTGTATCAGCTGATGGTGATGTGTATCAGCTGATGGATGATGTATATCAGCTGATGGAGATCAGATGTATATCAGCTGATGGTGATGTGATGGTGATGTGTATCAGATGTTGGTGATGTGTATCAGATGTTGGTGATGTGTATCAGATGATGTTGATGATGTATATCAGCTGATGGTGATGTATATCAGCTGATGGTGATGTATATCAGCTGATGGTGATGTGTATCATCAGCTGATGGGTGATGTGTATCAGATGTTGGTGATGTGTATCAGATGATGGTGATGTGTATCAGATGGTTGGTGATGTGGTGATGTGTATCAGATGATGGTGATGTGTATCAGATGGTGATGATGTATCAGCTGATGGTGATGTGTATCAGCTGATGGTGATGTGTATCAGCTGATGGAGACGTGTATATCAGCTGATGGAGATGTGTATCAGCTGATGGTGATGTGTATCAGATGTTGGTGATGTGTATCAGATGTTGGTGATGTGTATCAGATGTTGGTGATGTGTATCAGCTGATGGTGATGTGTATCAGCTGATGGTGATGTGTATCAGATGATGGTGATGTGTATCAGATGATGGTGATGTGTATCAGATGATGGTGATGTGTATCAGATGTTGGTGATGTGTATCAGATGATGGTGATGTGTATCAGCTGATGGTGATGTGTATCAGCTGATGGTGATGTGTATCAGCTGATGGTGATGTGTATCAGCTGATGGTGATGTGTATCAGCTGATGGTGATGTGTATCAGATGATGGTGATGTGTATCAGCTGATGGTGATGTGTATCAGCTGATGGAGATGTGTATCAGCTGATGGAGATGTGTATATCAGATGATGGTGATGTATATCAGCTGATGGAGATGTGTATCAGCTGATGGTGATGTGTATCAGATGTTGATGATGTATATCAGCTGATGGAGATGTGTATCAGCTGATGGTGATGTGTATCAGCTGATGGAGACGTGTATATGGAGATGTATATCAGTGATGGAGATATCATGCTGATGGAGATGTGTATCAGCTGATGGTGATGGTGATGGTGATGTATATCAGCTGATGGTGATGTGTATCAGCTGATGGTGATGTGTATCAGCTGATGGTGATGTGTATCAGCTGATGGTGATGTGTATCAGCTGATGGAGATGTGTATCAGCTGATGGATGATGTGTATCAGCTGATGGTGATGTGTATCAGCTGATGGTGATGTGTATCAGCTGATGGTGATGTGTATCAGCTGATGGTGATGTGTATCAGCTGATGGTGATGTGTATCAGATGTTGGTGATGTGTATCAGCTGATGGTGATGTGTATCAGCTGATGGTGATGTGTATCAGATGTTGGTGATGTGTATCAGATGTTGGTGATGTGTATCAGCTGATGGTGATGTGTATCAGCTGATGGTGATCAGCTGATGGTGATGTGTATCAGATGTTGGTGATGTGTATCAGATGTTGGTGATGTGTATCAGATGTTGGTGATGTGTATCAGATGATGGAGATGTGTATCAGATGATGGTGATGTGTATCAGATGATGGTGATGTGTATCAGATGATGGTGATGTGTATCAGCTGATGGTGATGTGTATCAGCTGATGGTGATGTGTATCAGCTGATGGTGATGTGTATCAGCTGATGGTGATGTGTATCAGCTGATGGAGACATGTATATAAGCTGATGGTGATGTGTATCAGATGATGGTGATGTGTATCAGATGTTGGTGATGTGTATCAGCTGATGGAGACATGTATATCAGATGTTGGTGATGTGTATCAGATGATGGTGATGTGTATCAGATGTTGGTGATGTGTATCAGCTGATGGAGATGTGTATCAGCTGATGGTGATGTGTATCAGATGATGGTGATGTGTATCAGATGTTGGTGATGTGTATCAGATGATGGTGATGTGTATCAGCTGATGGTGATGTGTATCAGCTGATGGAGACATGTATATCAGATGATGGTGATGTGTATCAGATGATGGTGATGTGTATCAGATGTTGGTGATGTGTATCAGCTGATGGAGATGTGTATCAGCTGATGGTGATGTGTATCAGATGATGGTGATGTGTATCAGATGTTGGTGATGTGTATCAGATGATGGTGATGTGTATCAGATGTTGGTGATGTGTATCAGCTGATGGAGACATGTATATCAGATGTTGGTGATGTGTATCAGCTGATGGAGACATGTGTATCAGCTGATGGTGATGTGTATCAGATGATGGTGATGTGTATCAGATGTTGGTGATGGGTATCAGATGTTGGTGATGTGTATCAGATGTTGGTGATGTGTATCAGATGATGGTGATGTGTATCAGATGTTGGTGATGTGTATCAGATGTTGATGATGTGTATCAGATGTTGGTGATGTGTATCAGATGATGGAGATGTGTATCAGATGTTGGTGATGTGTATCAGCTGATGGAGACATGTATATAAGCTGATGGTGATGTGTATCAGATGTTGGTGATGTGTATCAGATGTTGATGATGTATATCAGCTGATGGAGACATGTATGTTTCAGGTCTGGCTAACCCACTTGACATGATGTACCACATACAGCCATGGATGATTGTTGGACTGTTTCCATTGTCAGTTGCATTTGAAGGTAGGTCATCTGCATCCAGCTGTTCCCTCTCACCCGTGACTGTCTGTTCCTTTTGACATGTATCAATGTGTATCTTGCGAATTGTGTCTGCCCCTTCTAACCTGTGTCAATGTGTCTCTTGTCACCTGTCAGTGACTTTTCACCCGTGTCAATGTGTCTCTTGTGACCTGTGTCAGTGTGGCTCTTGTGACCTGTGTATGCCCCTTCTAACCTGTGTCAGTGTGTCTCTTGTGACCTGTGTCTGCCCCTTCTAACCTGTGTCAGTGTGTCTCTTGTGACCTTCGTCACGATGGCTGCCATATTGCCGATGTGACGTTAAATAATAACTCACTCACTCACTCTTGTGACCTGTGTCTGCCCCTTGTAACCTGTGTCAATGTGTCTCTTGTCACCTGTCAGTGACTTTTCACCCGTGTCAATGGGTCTCTTGTGACCTGTGTCAGTGTGTCTCTTGTGACCTTATCTGCCCCTTCTAACCTGTGTCAGTGTGGCTCTTGTGACCTGTGTCTGCCCCTTCTAACCTGTGTCAATGTGTCTCTTGTCACCTGTGTCTGTCCCTTGTAACCTATGTCAGTGTGTCTCTTGTCACCTGTGTCTGCCCCTTGTAACCTGTGTCAGTGTGTCTCTTGTCACCTGTGTCTGCCCCTTGTAACCTGTGTCAGTGTGTCTCTTGTCACCTGTGTCTGCCCCTTGTAACCTTTGTCAGTGTGTCTGTTGTCACCTGTGTCTGCCCCTTGTAACCTTTGTCAGTGTGTCTCTTGTCACCTGTGTCTGCCCCTTGTAACCTTTGTCAGTGTGTCTCTTGTCACCTGTGTCTGCCCCTTGTAACCTGTGTCAATGTGTCTCTTGTCACCTGTGTCTGCCCCTTGTAACCTTTGTCAGTGTGTCTGTTGTCACCTGTGTCTGCCCCTTGTAACCTTTGTCAATGTGTCTGTTGTCACCTGTGTCTGCCCCTTCTAACCTGTGTCAGTGTGTCTGTTGTCACCTGTGTCTGCCCCTTCTAACCTGTGTCAGTGTGTCTCTTGTCACCTGTGTCTGCCCCTTGTAACCTGTGTCAATGTGTCTCTTGTCACCTGTGTCTGCCCCTTGTAACCTGTGTCAGTGTGTCTCTTGTCACCTGTGTCTGCCCCTTGTAACCTGTGTCAGTGTGTCTGTTGTCACCTGTGTCTGCCCCCTCTAACCTATGTCAGTGTGTATCGTCACCTGTGTCTGCCCCTTGTAACCTTTGTCAGTGTGTCTCTTGTCACCTGTGTCTGCCCCCTCTAACCTATGTCAGTGTGTCTGTTGTCACCTGTGTCTGCCCCTTGTAACCTTTGTCAGTCGTCTCTTGTCACCTGTGTCTGCCCCTTCTAACCTGTGTCAGTGTGTCTGTTGTCACCTGTGTCTGCCCCTTCTAACCTGTGTCAGTGTGTCTCTTGTGACTTGTGTCTGCCCCTTCTAACCTGTGTCAATGTGTCTCTTGTCACCTGTGTCTCTTGTGACCTGTGTCTGCCCCTTCTAACCTGTGTCAGTGTGTCTCTTGTGACTTGTGTCTGCCCCTTCTAACCTGTGTGAATGTGTCTCTTGTAACCTGTGTCAATGTGTCTCTTGTCACCTGTGTCTGCCCTTGTAACCTGTGTCAATGTGTCTCTTGTCACCTGTGTCTGCCCCTTCTAACCTGTGTCAGTGTGTCTCTTGTGACCTGTGTCTGCCCCTTCTAACCTGTGTCAGTGTGTCTCTTGTGACTTGTGTCTGCCCCTTCTAACCTGTGTCAATGTGTCTCTTGTCACCTGTGTCTGCCCCTTGTAACCTGTCTCTGCCCTCTCACATGTTGTCTGTAATCACACTTTGTTTAATGATCAGGTGTGTCCAATGTTTTACATCTCTTTAGAACAGTACAAGAATCTGTATTGAAACGTCACACTCACAAAATAAAAGAAGTTGTTATCCATAAATTTTGTCTTTGTTATCTATAAAGTTTGTCTGTTTTGTACTTCCCAACTTCTAAAATGCCACTCAAAGAAGCAATGTTTTACATATTGGTTATGTTATCTTGCAGGTGTTGAGGTAGCAACTAGTGAACAATTCTTCCGTTGTGAGGACGTCAAGATGTTCATGACGACGGCTGGACTTCTCCTGGCTGGTGCAAGTCTTGCCTTTATGCTGGAGTTCAGCGAGTTTCTTCTGCTCTCCCAGACATCCAGTCTCACGCTGTCTTTGTCTGGCATTGTGAAGGTGGGTATGTTGGCAGTCTCACGCTGTCTTTGTCTGGCATTGTGAAGGTGGGTATGTTGGCAGACTCATGCTGTGACTGTGTCTTTCTGAAAAGATCTTTATGTATACCTTTGTGATGTCTCTCTATTGAAGATCTCCTTTGTGCTCTGCCTGTCTGCAGAAGATCTTTATGTACACCTTTGTGATGTCTGTATTGAAGATCTCCTTTGTGCTCTGCCTGTCTGCAGAAGATCTTTATGTACACCTTTGTGATGTCTCTCTATTGAAGATCTCCTTTGTGCTCTGCCTGTCTGCAGAAGATCTTTATGTACACCTTTGTGCTGTCTCTCTATTGAAGATCTCCTTTGTGCTCTGCCTGTCCGCAGAAGATCTTTATGTACACCTTTGTGATGTCTCTCTATTGAAGATCTCCTTTGTGCTCTGCCTGTCTGCAGAAGATCTTTATGTACACCTTTGTGCTGTCTCTCTATTGAAGATCTCTTTTGTGTTCTGCCTGTCAGCAGAAGATCTTTATGTATACCTTTGTGCTGTCTCTCTAATGAAGATCTCTTTTGTGTTCTGCCTGTCTGCGGAAGATCTTTATGTACACCTTTGTGATGTCTCTCTATTGAAGATCTCCTTTGTGTTCTACTGTCAGCAGAAGATCTTTATGTATACCTTTGTGATGTCTCTCTATTGAAGATCTCCTTTGTGTTCTGCCTGTCTGCAGAAGATCTTTATGTGTACCTTTGTGGTGTCTCTCTATTGAAGATCTCCTTTGTGTTCTGCCTGTCTGCAGAAGATCTTTATGTGTACCTTTGTGATGTCTCTCTATTGAAGATCTCTTTTGTGTTCTGCCTGTCTGCAGGAGATCTTTATGTATACCTTTGTGATGTCTCTCTATTGAAGATCTCCTTTGTGTTCTGCCTGTCTGCAGAAGATCTTTATGTATACCCTTGTGCTGTCTCTCTATTGAAGATCTCCTTTGTGTTCTGCCTGTCAGCAGAAGATCTTTATGTATACCTTTGTGATGTCTCTCTATTGAAGATCTCCTTTGTGTTCTGCCTGTCTGCAGAAGATCTTTATGTACACCTTTGTGCTGTCTCTCTATTGAAGATCTCCTTTGTGTTCTGCCTGTCTGCAGAAGATCTTTATGTATACCTTTGTGATGTCTCTCTATTGAAGATCTCCTTTGTGTTCTGCCTGTCTGCAGAAGATCTTTATGTACACCTTTGTGATGTCTCTCTATTGAAGATCTCCTTTGTGTTCTGCCTGTCTGCAGAAGATCTTTATGTGTACCTTTGTGATGTCTCTCTATTGAAGATCTCCTTTGTGTTCTGCCTGTCTGCAGAAGATCTTTATGTATACCTTTGTGATGTCTCTCTATTGAAGATCTCCTTTGTGTTCTGCCTGTCTGCAGAAGATCTTTATGTACACCTTTGTGCTGTCTCTCTATTGAAGATCTCCTTTGTGTTCTGCCTGTCTGCAGAAGATCTTTATGTGTACCTTTGTGGTGTCTCTCTATTGAAGATCTCCTTTGTGTTCTGCCTGTCTGCAGAAGATCTTTATGTGTACCTTTGTGATGTCTCTCTATTGAAGATCTCTTTTGTGTTCTGCCTGTCTGCAGGAGATCTTTATGTATACCTTTGTGATGTCTCTCTATTGAAGATCTCCTTTGTGTTCTGCCTGTCTGCAGAAGATCTTTATGTATACCCTTGTGCTGTCTCTCTATTGAAGATCTCCTTTGTGTTCTGCCTGTCTGCAGGAGATCCGTATGTACCCTGTCTGTCTGTAGGAGATCCGTATGTACCCTACCTGTCTGCAGGAGATCGGTATGTACCCTGCCTGTCTGCAGGAGATCGGTATGTACCCTGTCTGTCTGTAGGAGATCCATATGTACCCTGCCTGTCTGTAGGAGATCTGTATGTACCCTGCCTGTCTGCAGGAGATCTGTATGTACCCTGCCTGTCTGTAGGAGATCTGTATGTACCCTGCCTGTCTGCAGGAGATCCATATGTACCCTGTCTGTCTGTAGGAGATCGGTATCTACCCTGCCTGTCTGTAGGAGATCTGTATGTACCCTGCCTGTCTGCAGGAGATCAGTATGTACCCTGTCTGTCTGTAGCAGGAGATCTGTATGTACCCTGCCTGTCTGCAGGAGATCTGTATCTACCCTGCCTGTCTGTAGGACATCTGTGTCCCCCTGCCTGTCTGTAGGACATCTGTATCTACCCTGCCTGTCTGTGGGACATCTGTATCTACCCTGCCTGTCTGTAGGACATCTGTGTCCCCCTGCCTGTCTGTAGGACATCTGTGTCTCCCCTGCCTGTCTGTAGGACATCTGTATCTACCATGCCTGTCTGTAGGACAACTGTATCTACCATGCCTGCCTGTAGGACATCTGTTTCTACCCTGCCTTTGTTAAACATCTCTCTGGAGGAGATCTGTATGTAACCTGTCTCTATGCAGGAGGTCTGTATGTAACCTCTCTCTCTGCAGGAGGTATTTATGTAACCTCTCTCTATGCAGGTCTGTATGTACCCTGTCTCTCTGCAAGGCATCTGTATGTAACCTGTCTGTCTGCAAGAGATCTGTATGTAACCTCTCTCTGCAGGAGGTCTTTATGTAACCTGTCTCTATGCAGGAGGTCTGTATGTACCCTGTCTCTCTGCAAGACATCTGTATGTAACCTGTCTCTCTGCAGGAGGTCTTTATGGAACTTCTCTCTATGCAGGAGGTCTGAATGTAACCTGTCTCTCTGCAGGAGATCTGTATGTAATCTGTCTCTCTGCAGGACATCTGTATGTAACCTGTCTCTCTGCAACAGATCTTTATGTAACCTCTCTCTGCAGGAGGTCTTTATGTACCCTGTCTTTCTGCAGGATATCTGTATGTAACCTGTCTCCCTGCAGGAGATCTGTATGTAACCTGTCTCCCTGCAGGAGATCTGTATGTAACCTGTCTCTCTGCAGGAAGTCTGTATGTAATATTTCTCTCTGCAGGAGATCTGTATGTAACCTGTCTCTTTACAGGTCTGTGTCTAACCTGTCTCTGCAGGAGGTCTGTATGTACCCTGTCTCTCTGCAGGAGGTCTTTGTGTAATCTGTCTCTGCAGGAGTTCTGTATGTTACCTGTCTCTCTGCAAGAGTTCTGTATGTAACCTCTCTGTGTGTAGGAGGTCTTTATGTAACATGGAGGAGATCTGTATGTAACCTGTCTCTCTGCAGGAGATCTGTATGTAACCTGTCTCTCTGCAAGAGATCTGTATGTAACCTGTCTTTCTGCAGGAGATCTGTATGTAACCTGTGTCTCTGCAGAAGGTCTGTATGTAACCTGTGTCTCTGCAGAAGGTCTGTATGTAACCTGTGTCTCTGCAGAAGGTCTGTATGTAACCTGTCTCTATGCAGGAGGTATTTATGTAACCTCTCTCTCTGCAGGAGGTATTTATGTAACCTCTCTCTATGCAGGTCTGTATGTACCCTGTCTCTCTGCAAGGCATCTGTATGTAACCTGTCTGTCTGCAAGAGATCTGTATGTAACCTCTCTCTGCAGGAGGGTGTTTATGTAACCTCTCTCTATGCAGCAGGTCTGTATGTACCCTGTCTCTCTGCAAGACATCTGTATGTAACCTGTCTCTCTGCAGGAGGTCTTTATGGAACTTCTCTCTATGCAGGAGGTCTGAATGTAACCTGTCTCTCTGCAGGAGATCTGTATGTAATCTGTCTCTCTGCAGGACATCTGTATGTAACCTGTCTCTCTGCAACAGATCTTTATGTAACCTCTCTCTGCAGGAGGTCTTTATGTACCCTGTCTTTCTGCAGGATATCTGTATGTAACCTGTCTCCCTGCAGGAGATCTGTATGTTACCTGTCTCCCTGCAGGAGATCTGTATGTAACCTGTCTCTCTGCAGGAAGTCTGTATGTAATATTTCTCTCTGCAGGAGATCTGTATGTAACCTGTCTCTTTACAGGTCTGTGTCTAACCTGTCTCTGCAGGAGGTCTGTATGTACCCTGTCTCTCTGCAGGAGGTCTTTGTGTAATCTGTCTCTGCAGGAGTTCTGTATGTTACCTGTCTCTCTGCAAGAGTTCTGTATGTAACCTCTCTCTGTGTAGGAGGTCTTTATGTAACCTCTCTCTATGCAGGAGGTCTGTATGTACCCTGTCTCTCTACAAGACATCTGTATGTAACCTGTCTCTCTGCAGGAGGTCTGTATCTAACCTGTCTAAGCAGGAGGTCTGTAGGTACCCTGTCTCTCTGCAGGAGGTCTTTGTGTAATTTGTCTCTGCAGGAGGTCTGTATCTAACCTGTCTAAGCAGGAGGTCTGTAGGTACCCTGTCTCTCTGCAGGAGGTCTTTGTGTAATTTGTCTCTGCAGGAGTTCTGTATGTTACCTGTCTCTCTGCAAGAGATCTGTATGTAACCTCTCTCTGTGTAGGAGGTCTTTATGTAACCTGTCTCTATGCAGGAGGTCTGTATGTACCCTGTCTCTCTACAAGACATCTGTATGTACCCCGTCTCTCTACAAGACATCTGTATGTAACCTGTCTCTCTGCAGGAGATCTGTATGTAACCTGTCTCTCTGCAGGAGATCTGTAAGTAACCTGTCTCTCTGCTGGAGGTCTGTATGTAACCTGCTTCTCTCCAAGAGATCTGTATGTAACCTCTCTCTGCAGGAGGTCTTCATGTAACCTCTTTCTATGCAGGTCTGTATGTACCCTGTCTCTCTGGAAGACATCTGTATGTAACCTGTCTCTTTGCAAGAGATCTGTATGTAACCTGTCTCTGCAGGATATCTGTATGTAACCTGTCCCTCTGCAGGATATCTGTATGTAACCTGTCTCCCTGCAGGAGATCTGTATGTAACCTGTCTCCTGCAGGAGATCTGTATGTAACCTGTCTCCCTGCAGGAGATCTGTATGTAACCTGTCTCTCTGCAGGAGATCTGTATGTAACCTGTCTCCTGCAGGAGATCTGTATGTAACCTGTCTCTCTGGAGGAGATCTGTATGTAACCTGTCTCTCTGCAGGAGGTCTGTACACTGGGACTGGCTGCTGCAATAAATGGAGACCAGATGAACTCCGTAAACATCATTGGCCTCTTTGTGTGCTTGTGTGGGATCACTTTACGCGTGGTGCTCAAGGCTGTGTTCAGTAAGTATTTCAGTTCCTTATCTGGATATTTCAGTCCCCTGTCTCTATGGACAGCCCAGATGGTCGCTTGCATGTGTTTGTATATATATATCCAGGTGACCTCTTGCTTGTCTCTTTCTGCCTGTGAGGTATATCTTGTAAAACTTACCTAATGCTTGTCACTCAGGCATATATATATCTAGTAAGAGGTACCTAATGCTTGTCTCTCAGGGGTATGTCTAGTAAGAGGTACCTAATGCTTGTCTCTTAGGGGTATGTCTAGTAAGAGGTACCTAATGCTTGTCTCTCAGGGTTATATCTAGTAACAGGTACCTAATGCTTGTCTCTCAGGGTTATATCTAGTAACAGGTACCTAATGCTTGTCTCTCAGGGTTATATCTAGTAACAGGTACCTAATGCTTGTCTCTCAGGGGTATATCTAGTAAGAGGTACCTAATGCTTGTCTCTCAGGGGTATATCTAGTAAGAGGTACCTAATGCTTGTCTCTTAGGTATATATCTAGTAAGAGGTACCAAATGCATGTCTCTCAGGCATATATCTAGTAAGAGGTACCAAATGCATGTCTCGCAGGGGTATATCTTGTAGGAGGTGCGTAATGCGTAACAAGCATCTGATGCTAGTCTCATTAGGCACATCTAGTACAAGGTACTTGTCAGCAGGTATTCCAACATGGCCTGGCATGCAGTGTTATACAGTAATCATTGTCCTGTACAAACACCTGCAGTGTTAGACAGTAATCAGTGTCAGTACAAACAGCTGCAGTGTTATACAGTAATCAGTGTCTGTACAAACACCTGCAGTGTTATACAGTAATCAGTGTCTGTACAAACAGCTGCAGTGTTATACAGTAATCAGTGTCTGTACAAACAGCTGCTGTGTTACACAGTAATCAGTGTCTGTACAAACAGCTGCAGTGTTATACAGTAATCAGTGTCTGTACAAAACAGCTGCAGTGTTATACAGTAATCAGTGTCTGTACAAACAGCTGCAGTGTAATACAGTAATCAGTGTCCTGTACAAACAGCTGCAGTGTTATACCGTAATCAGTGTCTGTACAAACAGCTGCAGTGTTATACAGTAATCAGTGTCCTGTACAAACAGCTGCAGTGTTATACAGTAATCAGTGTCTGTACAAACAGCTGCAGTGTTATACAGTAATCAGTGTCCTGTACAAACAGCTGCATTGTTATACAGTAATCAGTGTCTGTACAAACAGCTGCAGTGTTATACAGTAATCAGTGTCTGTACAAACAGCTGCAGTGTTAGACAGTAATCAGTGTCTGTAGAAAGAGCTGCAGTGTTACACAGTAATCAGTGTCTGTACAAACAGCTGCAGTGTTATACAGTAATCAGTGTCCTGTCCTGTCAGATAATCCAGAGAGCAAGAAGCGAGTGTTTGAGCGGACGCCGGAGTCACTGGAGATGCTGACCAGAGATGGCCAGGCCAACCAGGGCTACGAAGAAGATGAAGAGCCTGATGAGGTGGATGTGTTTAACCTGAAGCGGGACAGATAGCCCCGGCTAGTGACTGGTGTGTGTGTGTGTGAGTGACAGTGCTTGTGTGCGTGTGTGTACATACAGACTGTGAACAGTTCTTGTGTGAGTGCATGTGTGTGTATTCTTCTTTGTTGGTTTACAGATTTGACTGACCGATCGTGGAAATAACATAAAGTAACACATATTCTTACTTTTCTGACCGCAACAGAAAACAATTGATATTTGCAAAGTGAGAATTTTTTCCACTTAAAACGGAATTACCCAAACAATTTATTCCGAACATAATAATTATTAAATTCTGCTATTTCAACTAATCCTTGATGGAAAGTTAGCTAAATCTTGAAACCATCAGATTATGTACATATGTATACATAAGTATTTATCATGTAAATAATTTGAGAAACAAATCATGACAATAACAGTTTCATAATATGGATTATATCATGAATGTGAGCCACATATTCCTCTCGGTGGATATCAGGTGGAACACTGTTAAAAGGAGCCAAATATTCCTCTCGGTGGATATCACGTGGAACACTGTTAAATGGAGCCACATATTCCTCTCGGTGGATATCACGTGGAACACTCTTAAATGAAACCAAATATTCCTCTTGGTGGATATCACGTGGAACACTCTTAAATGGAGCCAAATATTCCTCTCGGTGGATATCACGTGGAACACTCTTAAATGGAGCCAAATATTCCTCTTGGTGGATATCACGTGGAACACTCTAAAATGGAGCCAAATATTCCTCTTGGTGGATATCACATGGAACACTGTTAAATGGAGCCAAATATTCCTCTTGGTGGTTATCACGTGGAACACTCTTAAATGGAGCCAAATGTTCTTCTTGGTCGATGTCATGTGGAACACTATTCAATGGAGCCAAAAATTCTCCTTAGTCGGTGTCATGTGGAACACTATTCAATGGAGCCAAATATTCCTCATGGTGGAAGTTACAGGCAACACTGTTTGAATGACTTCTATGTTCCATCAGGATGGTGTCATTGTGTATCTGTTCTACAGTAATGTGATGAATGACTTTGTCTTTAATACCTGATACTTTAATCAGTGTGCTTGAACATATCATGTATGTAGATGGTATCATACCCCGACACCAGGTGTTGAGAGTGGGAATGAAGTCTACAGCATCAGCAGGTGTAAAGCCTCAGATAAGTGCTTCACAACATGTCATACTATGGAAGTGCTGAAAATCAACCGACACACACCAGACATCACGCTCCACACACCAGACATCAGGCTCCACACACCAGACATCACATTCCACACACCAGACATCACGCTTTGCTCCACACACCAGACATCACGCTCCACACACCAGGCATCACGCTCCACACACCAGACATCACACTCCACACACCAGACATCACACTCCACACACCAGACATCACGCTCATCCACACACCAGACATCACACTCCACACACCAGACATCACGCTCCACACACCAGACATCACAGTGCTCCACACACCAGACATCACGCTCCACACACCAGACATCACGCTCCACACACCAGACATCACACTCCACACACCAGACATCACTCTCCACACCCAGACATCACGCTCCACACACACACCAGACATCACGCTCCACACACCAGACATCACGCTCCACACACCAGACATCACGCTCCACACACCAGACATCACGCTCCACACACCAGACATCACGCTCTCCACACACCAGACATCAGACACACCAGACATCACTCCACACACACCAGACATCACGCTCCACACACAGACATCACACTCCACACACCAGACATCATCGCGGCCACACACACAACATCACACTCCACACACCAGACATCACGCTTCACGCTCCACACACACACCAGACATCACGCTCCACACACCAGACATCACGCTCCACACACCAGACATCACGCTCCACACACCAGACATCACACTATACAAAGCAGGTTGGTTAAACCCTAGCGGTGGAGGGACGGCTGTAGGTTTTGGTTGTGGTGTTCTCAGTATAATGTATATAGCTGTTTTATGTCACTGTGATGTATGAGTACCCTGGTACCCAGGTGATATATGTGTGTTGGATGAATGTACCCTGGTACCCAGGTGATATATGTGTGTTGGATGAATGTACCCTGGTACCCACGTGATATATGTGTGTTGGATGAATGTACCCTGGTACCCACGTGATATATGTGTGTTGGATGAATGTACCTTGGTACCCAGGTGATATATGTGTGTTTGATGAATGTACCTTGGTACCCAGGTGATATACAAACTACAAACTGAAATGTGTTGGACACCGCATGTTCTCCTACACAGCACCGGTGATCTATGTGTGTTGGATGACATCAAAGACTCTGACAGGTTTTGATATATGTGTGTTGGATGAATGTACCTTTTCTCAGTACTTCATAACTTCACCCATCTTATCTGTGTTTTGAGCATGAATGTACATTATAAATGTGTACCCATTATGATATATGTGTGTTGGATGAATGTACCTTGGTACCCAGGTGATATATGTGTGTTGGATGAATGTACCCTGGTACCCACGTGATATATGTGTGTTGGATGAATGTACCCTGGTACCCACGTGATATATGTGTGTTGGATGAATGTACCCTGGTACCCACGTGATATATGTGTGTTGGATGAATGTACCCTGGTACCCAGGTGATATATGTGTGTTGGATGAATGTACCTTGGTACCCAGGTGATGTATGTGTGTTGGATGAATGTACCCTGGTACCCAGGTGATGTATCTGCGTTGGATGATGTTATGAACAAAGTATATCAGGAATGCCCTGCTCATTGTCATTCCTTTGGTGAATCGGGGTGTTGTTGTTACCATGGTGACTGCTCATAATTTTTAAAGACTTTTCAGGAAATGTTTTGAAGGTATAAATAATTTGTCTGCTGCTCAATAAACAACAGGACGATCCATGGCTAAAAATGTTATGTAATTATTGACATTATTTAGATTGTGTTCCAGTATGCAGCTACCCGGGAAGGTCAGAATACTGAACTAAACTCACCCACTCCAACATGCAGTTACCCGTGAAGGTCCGGATTAGAATACTAAACTAAACTCACCCACTCCAACATGCAGTTACCCGTGAAGGTCCGGATTAGAATACTGAACTAAACTCACCCACTCCAACATGCAGTTACCCGTGAAGGTCCGGATTAGAATACTGAACTAAACTCACCCACTCCAACATGCAGTTACCTCACCCACTCCAAGGTCCGGGTCCGGATTAGAATACTAAACTAAACTCATTCACTCCAACATGCAGTTACCCGTGAAGGTCCGGATTAGAATACTGAACTAAACTCACCCACTCCAACATGCAGTTACCCGTGAAGGTCCGGATTAGAATACTGAACTAAACTCACCCACTCCAACATGCAGTTACCCGTGAAGGTCCGGATTAGAATACTGAACTAAACTCACCCACTCCAACATGCAGTTACCCGTGAAGGTCCGGATTAGAATACTAAACTAAACTCACCCACTCCAACATGCAGTTACCCGTGAAGGTCCGATTAGAATACTGAACTAAACTCACCCCCCAACATGCAGTTACCCGTGAAGGTCGGATTAGAATGCTAACCAAACTCCAAGTTACCCCATTCACTCCAACATGCAGTTACCGTGAAGGTCCGGATTAGAATACTGAACTAAACTCACCCACTCCAACACGCAGTTACCCGTGAAGGTCCGGATTAGAATACTAAACTAAACTCACCCACTCCAACATGCAGTTACCCGTGAAGGTCCGGATTAGAATACTGAACTAAACTCACCCACTCCAACAGCAGTTACCCGTGAAGGTCAGTTTAGAATACTGAACTAAACTCACCCGTGAAGGTCCGGATTAGAATACTGAACTAAACTCACCCACTCCAACATGCAGTTACCCGTGAATGTCCGGATAGAATACTAACTAAAACTCACCCACTCCAACATGCAGTTACCCGTGAAGGTCCGGATTAGAATACTGAACTAAACTCACCCACTCCAACATGCAGTTACCCGTGAAGGTCCGGATTAGAATACTGAACTAAACTCACCCACTCCAACATGCAGTTACCCGTGAAGGTCCGGATTAGAATACTAAACTAAACTCACCCACTCCAACATGCAGTTACCCGTGAAGGTCCGGATTAGAATACTGAACTAAACTCACCCACTCCAACATGCAGTTACCCGTGAAGGTCCGGATTAGAATACTGAACTAAACTCACCCACACCAACATGCAGTTACCCGTGAAGGTCCGGATTAGAATACTAAACTAAACTCACTCACTCCAACATGCAGTAATTGTTATATCAGTGACTGTAACATATATTTCAACATTGCCGAGTGTCAGGGAGATACAAGCAATAAACATTCTTATTACACAGTCTGATAAAAGCATTAATGTGTACCTGGTCTTGTGTTTGTTGTGGACCTGGTGCCTGGCCGCGTGGCTTCCATGCTGTAACATCATACTCTACATGTTCATGGTGGTGTGGCTTCCATGCTGTAACATCATACTCTACATGTTCATGGTGGTGTGGCTTCCATGCTGTAACATCATACTCTACATGTTCATGGTGGTGTGGCTTCCATGCTGTAACATCATACTCTACATGTTCATGGTGGTGTGGCTTCCATGCTGTAACATCATACTCTACATGTTCATGGTGGTGTGGCTTCCATGCTGTAACATCATACTCTACATGTTCATGGTGGTGTGGCTGGTTCATGGTGGTGTGGCTTCCATGCTGTAACATCATACTCTACATGTTCATGGTGGTGTGGCTTCCATGCTGTAACATCATACTCTACATGTTCATGGTGGTGTGGCTTCCATGCTGTAACATCATACTCTACATGTTCATGGTGGTGTGGCTTCCATGCTGTAACATCATACTCTACATGTTCATGGTGGTGTGGCTTCCATGCTGTAACATCATACTCTACATGTTCATGGTGGTGTGGCTTCCATGCTGTAACATCATACTCTACATGTTCATGGTGGTGTGGCTTCCATGCTGTAACATCATACTCTACATGTTCATGGTGTGGATGACTGAATCGTTTTAATGTTTGTTTGAGGTATTAATTATCAAAATACATCGATATGAAATTATTTACAAAGGTATTCCATTGTCAGAATATACAAAAATAAAATATTTAATCTCCTGATATGAAATTATTTGTTTATGGGTCTCTTTGTCAAATCTGTTTCCTGGAAAGACACACCCAGCACTGCAATCTGGCTTGTTAAGGGTACCATGTTCTGGCACCACAATCTGGAATGTTCTACATGGTCTTGGTGTACATGTAGTGGAGATCCCTGCCAGAAGGGTGTTTGGACCACTATTACGCCACGTTATTGTTTCAGCGGTTGCTCCATGTGGCTACCCTGTATGTTCACATGGACAGGTGTAACGGTTTGATGGCAGTCCTAGTCAAGTCAAGTCAATCTTTATTCCATACTGAAAAGGCCACAATAACATGATTCCATTGTCCACTGTGGGCTAAGTTGTTCATACCATGTGGAACCCTGGGGGTGTATATAGACACAAGCAGAAAGTATGTCTGAATCAAGTCCAAAAAGGGACTTATAATAAACAATGAAGATAGTATATTCTATAACTCTTGACCATTTTATGTATTGAAATATATGTTTTCTAACCATAACCACTACCCACATGAGTGTCTACCACATATAGATATTCTGTCTGCATCTTTACAGAGAGACACATAATCTGAATATGTCTTCTAATCCTAGGTTAGAGACATTGCTCCATGTCTCAGTTAGACCAACTAAATCGAATGTGTTAAAGTCCGTATCCTCTACTTCTGATGAAAGTCCAGAAATATTACACAAAAGAAAATACAGTTACCAGTTCTCATCAGTGTGTTCACATGAGTCACTTACATCTGAGTGAAGCGTCCTACAATCATCTGTCACTTAGCCCTGGCCACACCCCCAGCGAGCCTGTCCACCCCCTGAGGTGTGTGTGTGTGGTGGGGAGGACCTCGGCTGACGCGCGCACGCACGCTGCAATGTGTCTTGTTAAGGGCTCCGTGTTCTGACACCACAATCAGGAATGTTCTACATGGTCTTGTTCTACATGTAGTGGAGATTTCTTTGATTGGCATTCTACAAGTTGAGATGAAGAATGACAGTGTTTATGGATATACAACGTCTTTATTCTGTATAGGCGACGTGTCGAATTAATTCTAATGTCGTTGTCAGGCAAGTAGCGGCGATCCCTGCTAGAAGGGAGTTTGGACCACTATTACACGGCGTTATTGTTTCAGTGTTTGCTCCATGTGGCCACCATGTATGTTCACGTGGACAGGTGTGTCGGTTTGATGACAGTCATCTAGAGACGTTAACCTTAGGCTTTTTGAGTAATCATTACAGTGTAGGCCAAAAATTATAATCGCTTGCCATATTACTGTTTTTTACGTGTGTTTTTAAAAAAAACAACCCAACTAAACAATTCTTTTACAGGTTCTTGATAGGTATCTTGATAGGTATTCAAGTATAAGAATAAATATAATGGATGACAACTTCTTATTGTGTACACAACGTTTCTGGGCCTTTCCTTGACCCTTCGTCAGGTGAATGCTAACTAACAGATATACAGGATATATATATATATATAGTAATGTACTTGACGCCAGAGTGAATTTGAGCATGTACATATGCAATAAACAGGGGATCATGAGACAAAAGAGAATAGATATACAGACGCAGATATGGTGTTGTTACAGTAGATTAAGTGGGTAAGTGATAGAAGCCAATGGGTCTTATTTATGTACAACAGGGTGGGTGATAGTCTAACTGATATGACAGGATGACATACAGAAGGTAGGGATGCTGCTGTTACAGTAGATTAGGTGGGTAAGTGATAGAAGCCAATGTGTCTTATTTATGTACACCAGGGTGGATGATAGTCTAACTGATATGACAGGATGACATACAGAAGGTAGGGATGCTGCTGTTACAGTAGATTAAGTGGGTAAGTGATAGAAGCCAATGTGTCTTATTTATGTACACCAGGGTGGATGATAGTCTAACTGATATGACAGGATGACATACAGAAGGTAGGGATGCTGCTGTTACAGTAGATTAAGTGGGTAAGTGATAGAAGCCAATGGGTCTTATTTATGTACACCAGGGTGGATGATAGTCTAACTGATATGACAGGATGACATACAGAAGGTAGGGATGCTGCTGTTACAGTAGATTAAGTGGGTAAGTGATAGAAGCCAATGGGTCTTATTTATGTACACCAGGGTGGATGATAGTCTAACTGATATGACAGGATGACATACAGAAGGTAGGGATGCTGCTGTTACAGTAGATTAAGTGGGTAAGTGATAGAAGCCAATGTGTCTTATTTATGTACACCAGGGTGGATGATAGTCTAACTGATATGACAGGATGACATACAGAAGGTAGGGATGCTGCTGTTACAGTAGATTAAGTGGGTAAGTGATAGAAGCCAATGGGTCTTATTTATGTACAACAGGGTGGGTGATAGTCTAACTGATATGACAGGATGACATACAGAAGGTAGGGATGCTGCTGTTACAGTAGATTAAGTGGGTAAGTGATAGAAGCCAATGGGTCTTATTTATGTACACCAGGGTGGATGATAGTCTAACTGATATGACAGGATGACATACAGAAGGTAGGGATGCTGCTGTTACAGTAGATTAGGTGGGTAAGTGATAGAAGCCAATGGGTCTTATTTATGTACACCAGGGTGGATGATAGTCTAACTGATATGACAGGATGACATACAGAAGGTAGGGATGCTGCTGTTACAGTAGATTAAGTGGGTAAGTGATAGAAGCCAATGGGTCTTATTTATGTACACCAGGGTGGATGATAGTCTAACTGATATGACAGGATGACATACAGAAGGTAGGGATGCTGCTGTTACAGTAGATTAAGTGGGTAAGTGATAGAAGCCAATGGGTCTTATTTATGTACACCAGGGTGGATGATAGTCTAACTGATATGACAGGATGACATACAGAAGGTAGGGATGCTGCTGTTACAGTAGATTAAGTGGGTAAGTGATAGAAGCCAATGGGTCTTATTTATGTACACCAGGGTGGATGATAGTCTAACTGATATGACAGGATGACATACAGAAGGTAGGGATGCTGCTGTTACAGTAGATTAAGTGGGTGAAGAGTGATAGAAGCCAATGGGTCTTATTTATGTACACCAGGGTGGATGATAGTCTAACTGATATGACAGGATGACATACAGAAGGTAGGGATGCTGCTGTTACAGTAGATTAAGTGGGTAAGTGATAGAAGCCAATGTGTCTTATTTATGTACACCAGGGTGGATGATAGTCTAACTGATATGACAGGATGACATACAGAAGGTAGGGATGCTGCTGTTACAGTAGATTAAGTGGGTAAGTGATAGAAAGCCAATGTGTCTTATTTATGTACACCAGGGTGGATGATAGTCTAACTGATATGACAGGATGACATACAGAAGGTAGGGATGCTGCTGTTACAGTAGATTAAGTGGGTAAGTGATAGAAGCCAATGGGTCTTATTTATGTACACCAGGGTGGATGATAGTCTAACTGATATGACAGGATGACATACAGAAGGTAGGGATGCTGCTGTTACAGTAGATTAAGTGGGTAAGTGATAGAAGCCAATGTGTCTTATTTATGTACACCAGGGTGGATGATAGTCTAACTGATATGACAGGATGACATACAGAAGGTAGGGATGCTGCTGTTACAGTAGATTAAGTGGGTAAGTGATAGAAGCCAATGTGTCTTATTTATGTACACCAGGGTGGATGATAGTCTAACTGATATGACAGGATGACATACAGAAGGTAGGGATGCTGCTGTTACAGTAGATTAAGTGGGTAAGTGATAGAAGCCAATGGGTCTTATTTATGTACACCAGGGTGGGTGATAGTCTAACTGATATGACAGGATGACATACAGAAGGTAGGGATGCTGCTGTTACAGTAAATATAAGTGGGTAAGTGATAGAAGCCAATGGGTCTTATTTATGTACACCAGGGTGGATGATAGTCTAACTGATATGACAGGATGACATACAGAAGGTAGGGATGCTGCTGTTACAGTAGATTAGGTGGGTAAGTGATAGAAGCCAATGTGTCTTATTTATGTACACCAGGGTGGGTGATAGTCTAACTGATATGACAGGATGACATACAGAAGGTAGGGATGCTGCTGTTACAGTAGATTAGGTGGGTAAGTGATAGAAGCCAATGTGTCTTATTTATGTACACCAGGGTGGATGATAGTCTAACTGATATGACAGGATGACATACAGAAGGTAGGGATGCTGCTGTTACAGTAGATTAAGTGGGTAAGTGATAGAAGCCAATGGGTCTTATTTATGTACACCAGGGTGGATGATAGTCTAACTGATATGACAGGATGACATACAGAAGGTAGGGATGCTGCTGTTACAGTAGATTAAGTGGGTAAGTGATAGAAGCCAATGGGTCTTATTTATGTACACCAGGGTGGGTGGTAGTCTAACTGATATGACAGGATGACATACAGAAGGTAGGGATGCTGCTGCTACAGTAGATTAGGTGGGTAAGTGATAGAAGCCAATGTGTCTTATTTATGTACACCAGGGTGGATGATAGTCTAACTGATATGACAGGATGACATACAGAAGGTAGGGATGCTGCTGTTACAGTGGATTAAGTGGGTAAGTGATAGAAGCCAATGGGTCTTATTTATGTACAACAGGGTGGGTGATAGTCTAACTGATATGACAGGATGACATACAGAAGGTAGGGATGCTGCTGCTACAGTAGATTAGGTGGGTAAGTGATAGAAGCCAATGTGTCTTATTTATGTACACCAGGGTGGATGATAGTCTAACTGATATGACAGGATGACATACAGAAGGTAGGGATGCTGCTGTTACAGTGAATTAAGTGGGTTAGTGATAGAAGCCAATGGGTCTTATTTATGTACACCAGGGTGGGTGATAGTCTAACTGATATGACAGGATGACATACAGAAGGTAGGGATGCTGCTGCTACAGTAGATTAAGTGGGTAAGTGATAGAAGCCAATGTGTCTTATTTATGTACACCAGGGTGGATGATAGTCTAACTGATATGACAGGATGACATACAGAAGGTAGGGATGCTGCTGCTACAGTAGATTAAGTGGGTAAGTGATAGAAGCCAATGGGTCTTATTTATGTACACCAGGGTGGATGATAGTCTAACTGATATGACAGGATGACATACAGAAGGTAGGGATGCTGCTGTTACAGTGGAATAAGAGGGACTGATGAAGCCATATGAGTCTAATTAATTTGCCAGGCATTGGGTAGGTAATCTAAGAACCACATTCATCAACCTCAACGGTTATCCCAAACATCAGCCACCAAATCAGCCGACTGCTCAAGAACCCTGCCGGCAAAGATGTGGCTTTCGACTCTGACAAAACACTAAAAACCGTTCTGAACCGTTGGAGAGGGGTTTTTTAAGTTGAAAGAACTTGTGCCCGGTCCTTTTCACAGTGTGAATAAAATATGTTTAAACTAACCGTTCTGAAGGCCATTGAAAGATGTATTTCATCTAACACCACTCCCAACCCCAGGGGTTGCATCTACAAGCTAACGTGTGACTGTCACAGCATCTAACACCACTCCCAACCCCAGGGGTTGCATCTACAAGCTAACGTGTGACTGTCACAGCATCTAACACCACTCCCAACCCCATGGGTTGCATCTAGAAGCTAACGTGTGACTGTCACAGCAGCTATGTAGGAGAGGCCTTTGACATTAGGTTCCAAGAGCACAAAACCTTGGTGCTGAAATCAGATCTGAAATCAGCCCTTTCTGAACACATTGTGAACAAACCAAACACGCCATTGACAGGCAACCATCGTCCATTATAGCATCAAACATCCAGGATTGGCGACGACGCAAGATTTCAGAGTCAATCAGCATCAACAGATGAGCGCTACAGATGAATAGGGATCAAGTGGTTTACCTACCCAATGCCTGGCCAATTAATTAGATAATATGGCTTCATCAATCACCTCTTAATCCACTGTAACAGCATCATCCCTACCTTCTGTATGTCACCCCTGCTTTTGAATATCAATTAAAATATCATCCACCCATTTTGTACATACTCATTTGTTATACTCATTGGCTTCTATCACTTACCCACTTAATCTACTGTAACAACACCATATCTGCGTTTGTATAACGATTCTCTTTCATCTCATAATTCCCTGTTATTATATATACATGCTTAAATTCACTCTGAACATTGCTAGTATATATATCCTGTATATCTGTTAGCATTCAATTGACGAAGGGGCAAGGAAAAGCACAGAAACGTTGTCAATAAAATAAAGAAGAAGTTGACATCCATAATATTTTCTTTTATACGTATATAATACTTTTACAAGCATAACATATCACGTAGAGCAAATTGTTTATTCACCGGCCCCGTACAGCATGTACTCTATAAACACGGATGTTTCTGATGTACCTGAAACATCGCCTTCCTCTTACACATGTGTTGCCACCTGATATATTGCAGGAATGAGTAGAGCTACCACCACCTGTTTCCCAAAGACACGTTCCATAGTTTGTTTCACAATGACATTTTTGTCGCAGGACGACATGAATTTAGTTTCTAATTCCCAACTTCACATAAAATACAAGGTGTTTGTTTACAAGCACGGGCGTGGCGACAAGAAAACCAAGAGCATGGGCGTGATGACAAGAAAGCCATGAGCATGGGCGTGGTGACAAGAAAACCACGAGCATGGGCGTGGTGACAAAGCCACGAGCATGGGCATGATGACAAGAAAGCCACGAGCATGGGCGTGGTGACAAGAAAACCACGAGCATGGGCGTGGTGACAAGAAAACCACGAGCATGGGCGTGGTGACAAGAAAGCCACGAGCATGGGCGTGGTGACAAAGCCACGAGCATGGGCATGATGACAAGAAAACCAAGAGCATGGGCGTGATGACAAGAAAGCCAATGAGCATGGGCGTGGTGGCAAGAAAGAGCATGGGCGTGGTAACAAGAAAGCCAAGAGCATGGGCGTGGTGACAAGAAAACCAAGAGCATGGGCGTGATGACAAGAAAGCCAAGAGCATGGGCGTGGTGACAAGAAAGCCACATGCATGGGCGTGGTGACAAGAAAACCAAGAGCATGGGCGTGGTGACAAGAAAGCCAAGAGCATGGGCGTGGTGACAAGAAAACCAAGAGCATGGGCGCGATGACAAGAAGGCCACGAGCATGGGCGTGGTGGCAAGAAAACCAAGAGCATGGGCGTGGTGACAAGAAAGCCAAGAGCATGGGCGTGGTGACAAGAAAACCAAGAGCATGGGCGTGGTGACAAGAAAGCCAAGAGCATGTGTGTGATGACAAGAAACTCAAGACAGTTGTTTACTGGACATGTACTTTGTTTATATGAATTTTCTTTGTTTAGCTGACCATCGATGTATTCACGGTGTGGTTTGAGCTTGGCCTATCGGAATATAAAGGATTAGGCTGAAGTTTCCACAACTAAGTGCTCTCCTCGTGTTTACATGACTGGAGTAATGTAGTGTAAGGCAGTGCAGATTACATGAGACTGTCTACAGAGAGAAACAGTTGTAGAGTGATTCACTCTTATTAGTTATAGTGAAACAGAGTGGACAGAGTTAAACAGCCATACAGTTTCCTTGGTCCGTGGATGGGAGGTGGCATTTAACAATATTTACACATCAGGGACTTCCTTGTTTTGCAAAGTGTCTGTTGTATATACTTTGATATAATGGCGCCGTTTGAAAGTCTTTCTTAAACGTCTAAACCTCCCACTCTAGAGTTACAGCACGCACACAACACTGTTACACAACCCATTCACACTGCACGTTTTTTCAAGGGCAAAAGCATAATATCAGAAACTGTGTTGCCACTGTCCCTGTGAGACTGGAGCAGCTCTGACTGAACTAGCTGAATGACGCCGCCAATCAGGCGGTCAAGGTCGACACACATACTGAACCGGTAATGTGTCCACATATTGACCCAGTCATGTATCCCAGTACAGTAGAGGGACAATCATGCTGAAAAACGCGGTCATAACACGCTCAACGATTATTGCAATGAGTGACTCGTGGTACACGAGCACCTGTTCTGTCGTGACATCCCCACAGGGGGACACTCATGGGGTACAAGGGGATCTGTTCTCACCTCGACATCCCCACAGGGGGACACTCATGGGGTACACGGGGATCTGTTCTCACCCCGACATCCCCACAGGGAGACGCTAATGGGGTACAAGGGGACTTATTGTCACCCTGACGTCCCCATAGGGACACACTTATGGGATACAAGTGGACTTCTTCTGACCCCGACATCCCCAACAGGGGGACACTCATGGGGTACAAGGGGACTTATTCTCACCCCGACATCCCCACAGGGGAACACTCATGGGGTACAAGGGGACCTGTTCTCACCACGACATCCCCACAGGGAGACACTCATGGGGTACAAGGGGACTTAGTCTCACATCGACATCCCCACAGGGGGACACTCATGGGGTACAAGGGGGCCTGTTCTCACCCCGACATCCCCACAGGGGAACACTCATGGGGTACAAGGGGGACCTGTTCTCACCACGACATCCCCACAGGGAGACACTCATGGGGTACAAGGGGACTTATTCTCACATCGACATCCCCACAGGGGGACGCTCATGGGGTACAAGGGGATCTGTTCTCACCCCGACATCCCCACAGGGAGACACTCATGGGGTACAAGGGGATCTGTTCTGACCCCGATATCCCCACAGGGAGACACTCATTGGGTACAAGGGGATCTGTTCTCACCCCGACATCCCCACAGGGAGACTCTCATGGGGTACAAGGGGACTTCTTCTGACCCCGACATCCCCACAGGCAGACACTCATGGGGTACAAGGGGATCTGTTCTCACCCCGACATCCCCACAGGGAGACACTCATGGGGTACAAGGGGATCTGTTCTCACCTCGACATCCCCATAGGGAGACACTCATGGGGTGTAAGGGGATCTGTTCTCACCCCGACATCCCCACAGGGAGACACTAATGGGGTACAAGGGGACCTCTTCTGACCTGGACATCCCCACAGGGGGACACTCATGGGTACAAGGGGATCTGTTCTGACCTCGACATCCCCACAGGGAGACACTCATGGGGTACAAGGGGATCTGTTCTCACCCCGACATCCCCACAGGGAGACACTAATGGGGTACAAGGGGACCTCTTCTGACCTGGACATCCCCACAGGGGGACACTCATGGGTACAAGGGGATCTGTTCTGACCTCGACATCCCCACAGGGAGACACTCATGGGGTACAAGGGGATCTGTTCTCACCCCGACATCCCCACAGGGAGACACTCATGGGGTACAAGGGGACTTATTCTCACATCGACATCCCCACAGGGAGACACTCATGGGGTACAAGGGGATCTGTTCTGACCTCGACATCCCCACAGGGAGACACTCATGGGGTACAAGGGGATCTGTTCTCACCCCGACATCCCCACAGGGAGACACTCATGGGGTACAAGGGGACTTATTCTCACATCGACATCCCCACAGGGGGACACTCATGGGGTACAAGGGGATCTGTTCTGACCCTCGACATCCCCATAGGGAGACACTCATGGGGTACAAGGGGATATGTTCTCACCCCGACATCCCCACAGGGAGACACTCATGGGGTACAAGGGGATCTGTTCTGACCCCGACATCCCCATAGGGAGACACTCATGGGGTACAAGGGGATCTGTTCTGACCTCGACATCCCCACAGGGAGACACTAATGGGGTACAAGGGGATCTGTTCTCACATCGACATCCCCATAGGGAGACACTCATGGGGTACAAGGGGATCTGTTCTGACCCCGACATCCCCATAGGGAGACACTCATGGGGTACAAGGGGATTGTTCTCACCCCGACATCCCCATAGGGAGACACTCATGGGGTACAAGGGGATCTGTTCTCATCCCGACATCCCCATAGGGAGACACTCATGGGGTACAAGGGGATCTGTTCTCACCCCGACATCCCCACAGGGAGACGCTCATGGGGTACAAGAGGACTTATCCTTACCCCGACATCCTCGCAGGGGGACCCTCATTGAAAAACCACCCTTGAGAGAAAGGCAACATTCTGCATGAATTAACGTGTGTCTGCAGTGCCGCAGTGCTGTGGATCTATCTCCTGTGACCGGCAACACGGTGTCACATGACATCCCGTCTACCCGATACGACGATGACTCGAAAGTTTCCTTACAATCTGGGCTTGAACTACACCTTTTTGAGCGAAAGGGGAAACGTGGAAAATAAACTAGGTTACGACAGAAACTCAGTCAGCTGCTCACAAGTAACTGAAGTACACTGGCAACAACCCCCTGCTGGCTCTTGTATGGTCCACTGGTCGGGTGTGTTTGTTTCTTAGCAGAATATACCTGAGCAAGTGATGACTGACGAGAGCTGAGGCGTTCGGGGTTTCATTCACAGCAACACCTTTCTCATGATCCCAGTTAAAGAGTACAGTTTCCGAGCTATGCCGTACGGCAGGGTTGACTTCTGACGTCAGACATCATCCATGTTCCAATGACACAGATTACCTGACAAAGCTAAATGCAACAGAACGAAAAAGTAGTTTATTCAGAGCAAACATGGCAACAAATGACTCATTTTGTAGTGCTGATAACTATGGTCGTGTGGCGTTACCATGTGCGACAAGTCTGACAAACAATCCTCCAGAAATCACTCAAGTATCAGCAGCATCAGTCAATCTGGTGCAATCTCTGTCAACTGCAACAATTTCTTAACACATCAGCATTTAGTACTGTAGGATCTCTGGAGTATTCTGCGACGAAT
This sequence comes from Haliotis rubra, assembly GCF_003918875.1. Lineage (NCBI taxonomy): Eukaryota > Metazoa > Mollusca > Gastropoda > Lepetellida > Haliotidae > Haliotis > Haliotis rubra. Next base: position 18,594 of record NW_025765568.1, on the reverse strand, counting down.
AATGTCCCAATCATGCTCTATGGGCTTGAGACCTGGACTCCTGTCGGGCCAAGGAAGAGTTGCACGTTATGGGCTAGCTGTACATCAGCCCTGTCTGGGACGTCACTGATAAACCTAGTCCATTCAAATTTGGTCCTCTGGTAAGGGTTACCCCACCAAACACGTCACGTGACGCCTAAAAGGTCTGTGTCCTCCTAGGAGTTGTCGTGGTCGACGTTAACACAGACGACCCTTGATACCAATAGAGTGTTATTTGCTACGCGGCATTTCTTTTGTGTGCTTTTTGTTGCTGTGATCCCAACGTGTCGAGTCAGCAGTTTTATACAGTTGAACTGACCTGATAATCGTGCTGAGCATAAACGACCGATGATGGACAAGATTTTAATTTTCAGAACGTTTCCAAGGTGTTCACAGGGCTCGTGTTGTAGTCAGGAAGATGTTCCAACATTTCCCTGGTCAGCTAAATCTACAGACATGTCACCGACTGAACACCTTTGAATGTTCTGTGCGAAATTGCTCCCAACCTAAAGGTTCCCAGAATCTGCAATAACTTGAGCAGGTCCAACCAGAAGGATACCACGAAGGCAATTCGGCTAAACCAGATAATGCCTGCCTGCATCGATGTTCACGGGGTATTGACCAGATACTCACTTTAGTATGAAGGCTGAATTTCACACTGTCATTTCTTTTCGTGCCATTTCGTATTTAACATATTTGAATGTTTCCTTAGAGATCGACCGTGGTATTTTTGATAATAATGTATGTAATAAATATGCATCAGCAAGAAGAAATGACGTGATGCAACAAAGGTTTTATCGACTACCTAAAGTTTTTCTATGCATTCTCTTGTATCTAGACGATATTCCATTTTTAAGTTCGACTCATTTATTTTCTATCATACACACGAATCGATCCAAACTATGGGCGGCGAGACTTTCATCCAGGTGAATCACTACAGGTACAGCAATGACTCAGGTTGCCTAACGCTGTGCACGGCTGTAATGCAGTCTACGAGACAACGTTTACTTATTCTTTTTTGTATGAAAACATACTTGAACGTTTCCCATGTTCCAAACCAAACGTACACGATTGAAAACCCCGGAAATATTTGATCAATTGTGAAAAACACCGCGCACTTTACCAAAATGACATTACGTCCCGTAGCACGGGATGCACGTGCAGTTCAATTGTATAAATCTGCTGACTCAACATGTCGGGATCACAACAACAAAATGCACACAAAAGAAATTCCACGTTTGACAGCGATTGAGAGAGAGAGAGTCGTTGGAATGGTTCAACAGGGAGCTACTCACACCCACGTCGCCAGAGGGTTAGGATGCGCGTATACCCGTTTTCTAACTTCCTGTATTGTATTGTATATAATCTTCATAATGAAGGTATTCACAGCTGTAGCTGGATTTCATGTAGAGAGAATACTGTTTAATAACATTGGTTTAAGTTATGTATGGCTTTCACAGTCTCCTATGTCATCTTCCTGGATAAAAAATACAGCTAATTGAATTTTAAATACCAATGCTTTTCAAATCTGGAGCTCAGAGGTGGTAAATTCTTAAAAAAACAACATATTCTTTTTTATAATATCAATTTGAGTTTGATAATTATCTAACGTCCCTACCCTTTATCAAAATTATCCCCTTACTCCATTTTCGTACTTGATGCCACCATTTACCAGTGCAATCTCTCATGCTGTATAAGATGAGTTACGAATTTAAAAAAAATAATCAGCGGCGTAGTGTAAACGCAGCATTAAATGCACATATTCTAGAAAAGAAAGATCAACGTTATACTATATAGCAGCTTCCTTTATAAAAGGCCAACTATGATAAAAGTTACATCACTCTTTACATGTAAAAATATATTTGTTATGAAAAATCTCATTAAATTCTGTAAATACTTTATGCAAATTGCAAAATATTCCGGCTAACTACTATTCCGCATAATCTTATCATTTATCATATGCCAATGATATCGGCCTGAGTGTAATAAAGTTCTGTTCTGTTATTTATTTTAATGGGCCATTCCTATTTCATTAAGATGTAACATGCAGGGGATTAGCTGTCCACTCAACCCGATGGTTTGTTGTTTTAACCTGTCTGACTATTGGGATGTCTGACAAACGGGAGGATACCAACAGGCCGAGAAGCGGGAGACCACGGGTGACCACGCCTGTTAAAGACCGTCACATCCGGGTATTTCATCTCCGGAACCGTTTCATCACGGTGACGTTAACGGAAAGGACGGCACTGGGACACGTGATCCCTGTCGACAAACCGTTTACAGGAGATTGCAGACACATGGTATCCGAGCACGGACGAGGTTTCCGACGAGGGCAGATTTTGCATCTTCAGGAACGATGGTCGGCAGCGGAGGTTTCATGGTTTGGGGTGGATTCTGCGGTGACGAGGCTCGTCGTTATTTGAGGGAACCTGAATGCACAGCGTTATGAAGATGAAATTTTACAACCAGTTGTGGAGCCATTCATCCAACAACAGCCTCGTGAAATCATTTTCCAGTACGATAATGCGAGGCCACATACGGCAAGGCTGACTCAGAACATCCTCGCCAATGCCAACATTCAGGTTTCACCATGGGCCGGATATGAACCAAATCGAAAAGTTATGTTACCATCTCGATCGCCAACTCAGAAATCGCCCTGTGCCTCCAGTCAGCCTCCGGGAATTAGAACAATGCCTCCTTGACGAATGGCAACGTACCCCTAATTTTAAAACATCGGTAAGGTTTGTACAATCAGAATGTATCTGGGCACCTTTTCCTAAAAAGTTCATCTCTATTTTCTTCATATATGCGGCATTGGAACAGTTTATGAAATTCGTCCTCAATTTCATTGCAGTTGAAACATAGTGTTTCTTCTGCTGGTCAGTTCTCATAGCGGCCTGTCTCAATCCTCATAGTCTTCCTTCTGCTGGTCAGTTCTCATAGCGGCCTGTCTCAATCCTCATAGTCTTTCTTCTGCTGGTCAGTTCTCATAGTGCCCTGACTCAATCCTCATAGTCTTCCTTCTGCTGGTCAGTTCTCATAGCGGCCTGTCTCAATCCTCATAGTCTTCCTTCTGCTGGTCAGTTCTCATAGCGGCCTGTCTCAATCCTCATAGTCTTCCTTCTGCTGGTCAGTTCTCATAGCGGCCTGACTCAATCCTCATAGTCTGCCTTCTGCTGGTCACTTCTCATAGCGGCCTGTCTCAATCCTCATAGTCTTCCTTCTGCTGGTCAGTTCTCATAGCGGCCTGTCTCAATCCTCATAGTCTTTCTTCTGCTGGTCAGTTCTCATAGTGGCCTGTCTCAATCCTCATAGTCTTCCTTCTGCTGGTCAGTTCTCATAGCGGCCTGTCTCAATCCTCATAGTCTTCCTTCTGCTGGTCAGTTCTCATAGCGGCCTGTCTCAATCCTCATAGTCTTCCTTCTGCTGGTCAGTTCTCATAGCGGCCTGTCTCAATCCTCATAGTCTTCCTTCTGCTGGTCAGTTCTCATAGCGGCCTGTCTCAATCCTCATAGTCTTCCTTCTGCTGGTCAGTTCTCATAGCTGTCTCAATCCTCATAGTCTTCCTTCTGCTGGTCAGTTCTCAGCGGCCTGTCTCAATCCTCATAGTCTTCCTTCTGCTGGTCAGTTCTCATAGCGGCCTGTCTCAATCCTCATAGTCTTTCTTCTGCTGGTCAGTTCTCATAGCGGCCTGTCTCAATCCTCATAGTCTTTCTTCTGCTGGTCAGTTCTCATAGCGGCCTGTCTCAATCCTCAGAGGGGCGACGCCAAAACGAAACTTCGCAAACGCGCATCTGTGTGTTTATATGACTAGGAGCGTGTAAATATGACTCTGTGCAGAAATCTTGCATAAAATGACTGTAGTTTCGCAGCTAGACTAACAACTAGTCTCTGAAATTAACATATTTTACTGAAAAAAGTTCATAGTAAAAATATAATATAATGAAAAGGAGCCCTGAGACTTTCTTCATTCCTGCAGCTGAGGAAATCTAGACTTGCCACATTTTCTAGACTTGCGTGGGCTTTCTTGGATATATTTGCTTCAGGTTCTGTACGACAGACTATTTCGCAGCGTGTTTCTGTCGTTTCTCGTTTCTTCACACTGAACGTTTTCCCTCCAGCTGGAGTGATTAAAAGTTAGTCTTTTTACAGTTCTTACAAAGAAGCGGAAATCAACTCGCTGTGCTGTTGTTAAGTGGGCAAGATTATTTTCATCCATTAACACTGTTATTCTGTGAGCCCGGTTTTCCCCTGATGCTATCAGACCATAGAAACGTGGTTGTATGTGTCCTTGTCTCTCGCATGTTCTAGAATGTAGCGCACTGTCGCGCTACGGCAGACCATTGTACAATAGGAGGAATCCATTCCGAGTCGCACTGCTAAGTTGAGTGTGTACTTACCTACACCAAGATAGAAGCGAATATGATGCACTGTGTAGATGCATGAAAATGGAGATGTACCCCAGGTTGACGAGCTGTTCTCAATACCTGACCACACCATGGGTAAACACTTGGGTAAACACATGGGTAAACACTTGGGTAAACACATGGGTAAACACTTGGGTAAACACTTGGGTAAACACATGGGTAAACACATGGGTAAACACTTGGGGTAAACACTTTGGTAAACACTTGGGAAAAACATTAAAAGGTAGTTCCCCAGAACTTTTGGATTTGGAAATGACGAGACCGAGAGCTCGACTGGCGGATTTAGCTGCTGTCATGAGTTGGTAATTCAGATGATCGGTGAGGAGCACTCCAATGCACAGGTAACTGTCAGTCTACTTCCAGAGTCTAGGCTCCACAAGTAAACACGGCACCTGTTCTTGTAGCTGAAGGACCCCTGTGAATAACATTGGATTTATCGTGGTTCACTATCCTCTTGTTTGTAGTAAACTAACCGTAAAGAGTGGAGAGTAATATGTTGAGATCGTCCTCATTCTCAGCAAGCAGTACTATGTCATCTGCATAAGCTAACACACTTATTCAACGTCCTCCACAGATTACACCTTTTCCAACATGAGGTCGTCTATGTACAGGCTAAACAGCAGCGGGGATAATATACAACCCTGTTCAAGACCACTGTTTACGCTGAACCAAGCTGTCTGTTGATGACTGACTTTGAGCATTGAACGTTGTGATATAAAGATTTGATTGCTGACACCATTCTTCCTTGGACGCCACACTTCATTAATCTTTCCCATAGTTTTTCCCGATTTATTCCATCATACGCTTTCTTGAAATCGATGAAGGCTACATACGTCGATTTACTAAGCAGTTTCCTAGTCTCGATGATGGTAGTTAGTGTTCCTATAACCCGCGAAGATCCGGGTTAGAACTGATCTTCAGTAACCCATGCTTGTCGTAAGAGGCGACAAACGGGATCGGGTGGCCAGGCCCGCCGACTTGATTGACACATGTCATCGTATCCCAATTGCGTAGATCGATGCTCATGCTGTTGATCACCTGAGTAGATAAAAATTGATAAGTCCAGACTCGATTATTTACAGACCGCCGCCTTATAGCTGGAATAATGCCGAGTGCGGCCTCACTAAAACTCACTCACTAGAGTTCTCATATGGTTCTGGGTGGAGCGAAATCCGTTTTTGGCAGCACTTTTACGTCATTACTTTCAGCCGAGGAACAGAGTCTGTCATTCAGAACATTACAGTACAAGTTGTACACGGCAAACTCAGATCAGCAAGATCTCAGAAACCGCTTCCTGACGGTGACGTCATCAGCGGCGCATGGCTTGGGTCACCGTGTAAGCCGATACACAGTCGCCAGACGACTGAGGTCCTATGGAATCTAGGCTCACAGACCTATCCGGGGACAGCAGTTGACACCAAACATCGTCTGCGGAGACTTAGATGGGCAAGGACGGATGGACGTTGACAGCGACGTGAGTGGCAGAGGGTGTTATTCTCGCATTAAGCCGATTCTCTATGTCCATTTTGTTGCATGGATGTATCTTTTGTAGTTATTTCTGAATATGGTTTCTAATGTACGATAGCGTTTCTTTAGCAAGTCAATGTCTTTGAAGGAATGTTTCCTTGTGAAAATTATAATAGAAATATTTGAAGCCACTCACATATTGTTTCTGTAACTAGCTATAACACTGTCACGCACCATATATCGCTATCCTTCCTAACTACGTTCTTTGTGTGACGGGTTCAGGTCTTGGATTGTCCGAGGCCAATACATGATGAGACGGGGTACATCGCTGAAGATCCAAACCACTTTACTGCCTGTGAAATAATACGATTACAACATGAGAAATATGTTGCACGCCCGACATGGTCGGATGGTGACATGAACGTGTCGTATATATATTATTACATGAATACATAGGCAATAAACAATACAATTAAAGATATAAGCTTGGTATATAATAGTTATGCTATAATTGTATGATTGATGAACTATAAATTATATGACGTCACGCATTAGAGCTTCGTCCGCGATATTGACAATTGATGTCACGTCCCGCATTAGCGATCAGCCAGAACTATATAAAATTGATGATTTGGTATACTTATGATATAAAATCATAATGATTAATCATTCACATATTGTCTTACGTGCAATGCTAAGTGCCTAAGTGATCCACGCGAGAGAAAGTTTATTACATTACTAACTCAATTAGATATATGTTATCGCTATGTTTATGATAATACTATATACTAGCAATGATATAGATGTAGAAAGGGTGCTTACCTGTGAAATAAGATTATAACATAAGAAATATGTTGCACGACCGACATGGTCGGATGGTGACATGAAAGTGTCACACGTTACAGGCATGGAAAGCACGTGGGCACGTACAACTCTCTACATATAGACAGTGGAGAAGCAGGCTTCTGGTTAAATAAAAGGGAAACAGAGGGAAAAAAGAACGGTGACGTGTGTTTGCGAGTTTCAAGCATGTGCTGCGCCCAGGTTTTCATTTGCCGTCATTTAGACTTTTGTAGGCGGTTGTTGTACCCGACCAAAGAACCTTTTCGTGTGTGGTGTTTACAGTAACTAGGACACCTCACGGCTATACCTTTACACTGTGCACACATTGAGCGTGACGCTACCCAGGGTCAGAAACTGGGCCGCGAGACACGGAGATGTCAAGGGGTTTCCCTGATCGGTCCTCGGATACACAGACTGCCATCTACCGCCATAGTGTCATGTCACTTGTCCCCTTCGTCACATGTTCTGCTACCGTCCTACGGAATTTCAAGAAATAGTTTGGAATCTAAATGCAATATTATCCATTCAATACATTTATGTAATATCCTATTGTAAATTTGAATATTTTTACATTTTCTCTCCTCCTTTATCCTTACTGATGTGTTCTGTCATAACAACGCATTCTGAGGGTAGATCTATTCCTATTTTCAACGTAGAATCCGCTCAATATATTGCGCAGTGGAATAAACGTGCAGAGTGAGTGAGCGTGTTAATATTTAACGTCACATCGGCAACGTTTCAGTCGTATCGTGGCGAGAATAATTTTGACGTTTTCTGAAAGTATATAGAAGTATATATGTGTATATATATATATATATATATAAAATACCTGTCGCCAAAGGACAGTAAAGCAAACAACGAGACCATCACAGTTCGAGTTAAAACTAGCATGTAAAGTTAAAACTAATAGCACTATTTGGATAGCACATGATATAAAAACAGGCTATAGATCGCCTGAAGGGGGATGTGAGATGTTTGGGGATGGTAGGACCTTTGTTTAGGGATGGTTCATGGTAGATGTAAAATATTGTGTGAGTACATTTATTAGTAATCTGTCGGTATAGAGTCACGCAGACTTCCTCATCAACTTCAGCGTTACTTACAAAATGCACATTGGTTTTAGAAGAAATATATTCCACATTAGATGAATCGCCCAGGCGCTCCGGCAAGACAGACGAGGTTTTACCATGACCCGTGTGTCAGGGTGTTACCACTACATACTGCAGATAGAAATGTACATTCCTTTATGGCCCTTTTGAAACAACGTTTGCCGGATCAGTATATTTGTGATATATATACTAGCCACATAAAGAAACTGTGCATTGTCAAAATAGTATCCCAGTTGATAAGTACGATAACAATGTCAAAGGTACATATAAACTTTAATGGAGGGATCATGAGACCATAACAAGTCGGGAGAATTTCAATTGAAAAGACAATCACAATGACGTCCACAAGCGGGACAGGGGTCAAACGACCATGTCACAAGCTCAATAACGGGTATGTCCACCATCGGCATTGAGAACAGCAGTGCATCGACGACGCATAGAGCCTATCAAACGTGCAAGGAAGGCTTGCGGGATGTCACGCCAGATTCTCTCAAGTTCTGTTGCAAGGTCAAGGACGTTATCTGGCGGATGAGGAAGACGGCGTAGACGTCGATCCATCTCGTCCCAAACATGCTCTTTCGGGGAGAGATCCGGTGAATTTGCAGGCCAAGGCAGTAAGTCAACGTTGTGGTGTTGCAAGAAATCCATAGCAACCCTTGTCGTATAAGGGCGGGCATTGTCCTGTTGGAATGTTAACCGAAGGCCATGACGTTTCAGAAAAGGAATTGCCACAGGTCGAAGAATCTGATCCTGTAGCCCACACCAGTTAAGTTGCCTGAACAATCACCAAAGGAGTTCTTTGGCGTGCTGTTATTCCACCCAAAACATCACGGAACCACCACCAAAGCGATTCCTCTCCAAGACACAGGCCTGTGCATAACGTTCTCCCACGCGTCTATAGGCACGTTGACGTCCATCACTATGGGAAATGTTAAACCTGGACTCATCTGTAAAAACAACGTTTCTCCACCAATACAAGGGTCTGCGGACATGATTTCGGCACCACATTCGGCGAGCTTGCCGATGGCGTTGTGTCAGGATAGGTCGTATGGCGGGACGTCTTGGTCTGATCCCGTGATGACGTAAACGTTGTCGAACTGTGTTGGGGTGGATACGGCTAAGTCCTGGGATGGTTCGGGCAGTCATCACTGCAGTCTGAAACCTGTGGCGAAGATGGGTCACCCTTATCCATCTGTCCTGTCTTGGCGTTGTTACACGTGGACGTCCAGAACGTGGCCGATCGATGACGTCATTTGTGTTCTGGTAGCGTCTCACCAGTGCAGAAATGGTGCTCCGGTGGCAGTGGAAATGTGCAGCCACTTGTCGTTGAGACATTCCCCACGGACCATCCCAATGGCCTCATGACGTTGTGCAGACGTGAGGCTTTGCATGCTATGCGTTTCAATAGCCGTTTAATTTTTGAACGATCGCAAGGGCAGGGGTTGAGCTTTTCTAAAGTGACAGTATTGTGCCGCATTCATTTGCTCTGTTTCTCTTTCCCGGAATGCGTGCAACAACGTATTGCACGTCTCAAGGACGAACCCACTGTCGTCACGGAACGTGGCACGTGCATGCATGTTGGATACATGTCACTAATCTCTGAGTTTGAATCCTTATGTGTCTACACAGGTTTGATAAATTTAGATTTTAAATTTTGTATGCACAGTTTCTTTATGTGCCTAGTATATTTTGTGATGTCACAAACTGAGTGAATCCTCCTCTTCTATGACATTTAAACTATTTGAAGGAATGTTTCCTTATGAAAAATGATAATATAGATATTTTAAGCCACACACACATATTGTTTCTGTACCACTGTACCACTATGAACCACGATATACGGTATCGGTCGCGCTGCTCGGGCGGAAGGTTCCTACAGGTTGTAAGGACAATGATTTACAAGATGAACTCCATTTGTAATACAACGTCCAGTAAACGGCCAGCTTATATCAAATTAGGAGATGCCATTATAATAATCGGTGAGCATTTAAGTTAATTTCAGTTAAAGGATTGGGAAGCAGGAAGCCAGCAGGATGCAACAGCCAGACAGGCATGCTTGAACGGACCAGTCGCCCCGAGGGCTGTTTGTACTGACCAGCCGCCTTGAGGGATGCTTGAACTGACCAGTCGCCTTGAGGGATGTTCGTACTGACCAGTCGCCTTGAGGGATGCTTGAACTGACCAGTCGCCCGGGGATGCTTGAACTGACCAGTCGCCCCGAGGGATGCTTGTACTGACCAGTCGCCTTGAGGGATGTTTGTACCGACCAGTCGCATTGAGGGATGCTTGAACTGACCAGTCGCCCCGGGAATGCTTGAACTGACCAGTCGCCCCGAGGGATGTTTGTACTGACCAGTCGCCCCAAGGGATGTTTGTACCGACCAGTCGCCCCTTGAGGATGATGCCAGTTGCTTGTACTGACCAGTCGCCCGAGGGATGTTTGTACTGACCAGTCGCCCGAGGGGATGTTATGGTACTGACCAGTCGCATTGAGGATGTTTGTACTGACCAGTCGCCCTGAGGGATGTTTGTACTGACCAGTCGCCCAAAGGGATGTTTGTACTGACCAGTCGCCTTGAGAGGGATGCTTGTACTGACCAGTCGCCCCGAGGATGTTTGCTGACCAGAGGGAGGATGCTTGTACTGACCAGTCGCCCCGAGGGATGCTTGAACTGACCAGTCACCCCGAGGGATGCTTGTACCAGTCCAGTCACCCGGAGGGATGCTTGTACTGACCAGTCACCTGTGAGGGATGCTGCTTGTACTGACCAGTCACATTGAGGGATGCTTGTACTGACCAGTCACCCTGAGGGATGCTTGTACTGACCAGTCGCCCTGAGGGATGCTTGTACTGACCAGTCACCCCGAGGGATGCTTGTACTGACCAGTCGCCTTGAGGATGCTTGTACTGACCAGTCGCCCCGAGGGATGCTTGAACTGACCAGTCACCTTGAGGGATGCTTGTACTGACCAGTCGCCTTGAGGGATGCTTGTACTGACCAGTCACCCCGAGGGATGCTTGTACTGACCAGTCACCCCGAGGGATGCTTGTACTGACCAGTCACCCTGAGGGATGCTTGTACTGACCAGTCGCCTTGAGGATGCTTGTACTGACCAGTCGCCCCGAGGGATGCTTGTACCAGTCGCATGCTTAGCGCGGTGAGGGATGCTTGTACTGACCAGTCGCATTGAGGGATGTTTGTACTGACCAGTCGCCCCGGAGGGATGCTTGTACCTGACCAGTCACCCCGAGGGATGCTTGTAACGACCAGTCGCATTGAGGGATGTTTGTACTGACCAGTCGCCCCGAGGGATGCTTTGTAACTGACCAGTCGCCCCGAGGATATTTGTACTGACCAGTCGCCCGAGGATGCTTGTACTGACCAGTCACGGAGGGATGCTTGTACCGACCAGTCGCCCCTGAGGGATGCTTGTACTGACCAGTCGCATTGAGGGGATGCGCTTGTACTGACCAGTCGCGTTGAGGGATGCTTTGTACTGACCAGTCGCCCCGAGGGATGCTTGTAGACCAGTCACCCCGAGGGATGCTTGTACCGACCAGTCGCATTGAGGGATGCTTGTACTGACCAGTCTCCCTGAGGGATGCTTGTACTGACCAGTCACCCCGAGGGATGCTTGTACTGACCAGTCGCATTGAGGGATGCTTGTACTGACCAGTCACCCCGAGGGATGCTTGTACTGACCAGTCGCATTGAGGATGCTTGAACTGACCAGTCACCCCGAGGGATGCGACCCAGTCGCATTGAGGGATGCTTGTACTAACCAGTACACCTTGAGGGCCGCTGTCTCCTGAGGGATGCTTGTACTGACCAGTCACATTGAGGGATGCTTGTACTGACCAGTCACTTGAGGGATGCTTGTACTGACCTGTAGTCACCCTCCCATGACTTTGTAGTGACCAGTCGACCAGTCACCCCGAGGGATGTTTGTGTCCAGTCGCATTGAGGGATGTTTGTACACCAGTCGCATTGAGGAGGGATGCTTGTACTGACCAGTCGCATTGAGGGATCTTGCCGACCAGTCGCCTTGAGGGATGTTTGTACTGGCCAGTCGCCCTAGGATGCTTGCACCGACCAGTCGCCCTGAGGGATGTTTGTAATGACCAGTCAACTCGAGGGATGTTAGTAATGATGAGTCAAAAACGAGGGATGCTTGTAGTGACCAGTCGCCCCGAGGGATGCTTGTAGTGACCAGTCACCCCGAGGGATGCTTGTACTGACCAGTCACCCCGAGGGATGCTTGTAGTAACCAGACGCCGTGAGGGATGTTTGTAGTGACCAGTCACCCTGAGGGATGCTTGTAGTAACCAGACACCCTGAGGAATGCTTGTAGTGACCAGTCACCCTTAGGGATGCTTGTACCCGTTTGTAACCAGACACCCTGAGGGATGCTTGTAGTGACCAGACACCCTGAGGGATGCTTGTAGTGACCAGTCACCCTGAGGGATGCTTGTACCAACCAGACACCCTGAGGGATGCTTGTAGTAACCAGACACCCCCTGAGGGATGCTTGTAGTAACCAGACACCCTGAGGGATGCTTGTAGTAACCAGTCACCCTAAGGGATGCTTATAGTGACCAGACACGCTGAGGGATGCTTGTAGTAACCAGACACCGTGAAGGATGCTTTGTAGTGACCAGTCACCCTAAGGAATGCTTATAGTGACCAGTCACCCTGAGGGATGCTTGTAGTGACCAGTCACCCTGAGGTGAGAGTGAAAATCTGGGTGTTGCCGTCGTGCTGGAGAATTTTTCGCTCATATGAAGACGTGCATTGCATGCGTGTGTATGTGTATGTGCGGCTGCTTGTACTAGCCCAGACTTAAGCTGGTTTTATAGTGCTAGCCCACTGAGATACCATGCCGCAGTGAAGCATGAATACCCCAAACAGACACATTATACTGACTCGGAGCCGACCACTCTCTTGTTGTACCCATTAATGCCGAGCGGAGGCAGGGACCAACCAGTTCCATATTTAACGTCTTTTGGTATGACGCGGTCCCGGGATCGAACCCGCGACCTTCCCCTCTCCGGGCGGACGCTCTAACCACTACACCACGGAGGCGGTCCAGACACCCTGAGGGATGCTTGTACTGACCAGTCACCCTGAGGGATGCTTGTAGTAACCAGACACCCCTGAGGGATGCTTGTACTGACCAGGCACCCTGAGGGATGCTTGTAGTAACCAGACACCCTGAGGGATGCTTGTACTCACCAGTCACCCTGAGATTTGTGATATATATACTAGCCACATAAAGAAACTGTGCATTGTCAAAATAGTATCCCAGTTGATAAATTACGATAACAATGTCAAAGGTACATATAAACTTTAATGGAGGGATCATGAGACCATAACAAGTCGGGAGAATTTCAATCACAATGACGTCCACAAGCGGGACAGGGGTCAAACGACCATGTCACAAGCTCAATAACGGGTATGTCCACCATCGGCATTGATAACAGCAGTGCATCGACGACGCATAGAGCCTATCAAACGTGCAAGGAAGGCTTGCGGGATGTCACGCCAGATTCTCTCAAGTTCTGTTGCAAGGTCAAGGACGTTATCTGGCGGATGAGGAAGACGGCGTAGACGTCGATCCATCTCGTCCCAAAAATGCTCTATCGGGGAGAGATCCGGTGAATTTGCAGGCCAAGGCAGTAAGTCAACGTTGTGGTGTTGCAAGAAATCCATAGCAACCCTTGTCGTATAAGGGCGGGCATTGTCCTGTTGGAATGTTAACCGAAGGCCATGACGTTTCAGAAAAGGAATTGCCACAGGTCGAAGAATCTGATCCCTGTAGCCCACACCAGTTAAGTTGCCCTGAACAATCACCAAAGGAGTTTTTGGCGTGCTGTTATTCCACCCAAAAACATCACGGAACCACCACCAAAGCGATTCCTCTCCAAGACACAGGCCTGTGCATAACGTTCTCCCACGCGTCTATAGGCACGTTGACGTCCATCACTATGGGAAATGTTAAACCTGGACTCATCTGTAAAAACAACGTTTCTCCACCAATACAAGGGTCTGCGGACATGATTTCGGCACCACATTCGGCGAGCTTGCCGATGGCGTTGTGTCAGGATAGGTCGTATGGCGGGACGTCTTGGTCTGATCCCGTGATGACGTAAACGTTGTCGAACTGTGTTGGGGTGGATACGGCTAAGTCCTGGGATGGTTCGGGCAGTCATCACTGCAGTCTGAAACCTGTGGCGAAGATGGGTCACCCTTATCCATCTGTCCTGTCTTGGCGTTGTTACACGTGGACGTCCAGAACGTGGCCGATCGATGACGTCATTTGTGTTCTGGTAGCGTCTCACCAGTGCAGAAATGGTGCTCCGGTGGCAGTGGAAATGTGCAGCCACTTGTCGTTGAGACATTCCCCACGGACCATCCCAATGGCCTCATGACGTTGTGCAGACGTGAGGCTTTGCATGCTATGCGTTTCAATAGCCGTTTAATTTTTTGAACGATCGCAAGGGCAGGGGTTGAGCTTTTCTAAAGTGACAGTATTGTGCCGCATTCATTTGCTCTGTTTCTCTTTCCCGGAATGCACGTGCAACAACTTATTGCACGTCTCAGGGACGAACCCACTGTCGTCACGGAACGTGGCACGTGCATGCATGTTGGATACATGTCACTTATCTCTGAGTTTAAATCCGTATGTGTCTACACAGGTTTGATAAATTTAGATTTTAAATTTTGTATGCACAGTTTCTTTATGTGCCTAGTATATTTTGTGATGTCACAAACTGAGTGAATCCTCCTCTTCTATGACATTTAAACTATTTGAAGGAATGTTTCCTTATGAAAATGATAATATAGATATTTTAAGCCACACACACATATTGTTTCTGTACCACTGTACCACTATGAACCACGATATACGGTATCGGTCGCGCTGCTCGGGCGGAAGGTTCCTACAGGTTGTAAGGACAATGATTTACAAGATGAACTCCATTTGTAATACAACGTCCAGTAAACGGCCAGCTTATATCAAATTAGGAGATGCCATTATAATAATCGGTGAGCATTTAAGTTAATTTCAGTTAAAGGATTGGGAAGCAGGAAGCCAGCAGGATGCAACAACCAGACAGGCATGCTTGAACGGACCAGTCGCCCCGAGGGCTGTTTGTACTGACCAGCTGCCTTGAGGGATGCTTGAACTGACCAGTCGCCTTGAGGGATGTTTGTACTGACCAGTCGCCTTGAGGGATGCTTGAACTGACCAGTCGCCCCGAGGGATGCTTGAACTGACCAGTCGCCCCGAGGGATGCTTGTACTGACCAGTCACCCGGAGGGATGTTTGTACTGACCAGTCGCCCAAAGGGATGTTTGTACCGACCAGTCGCCTTGAGGGATGTTTGTACTGACCAGTCGCCTTGAGGGATGTTTGAACTGACCAGTCGCCCTGAGGGATGCTTGTACTGACCAGTCGCCCAAAGGGATGTTTGTACTGACCAGTCGCCTTGAGGGATGTTTGTACTGACCAGTCGCCTTGAGGGATGTTTGTACTGACCAGTCGCCTTGAGGGATGTTTGTACTGACCAGTCGCCCAAAGGGATGTTTGTACTGACCAGTCGCCTTGAGGGATGTTTGTACTGACCAGTCGCCTTGAGGGATGCTTGAACTGACCAGTCGCCCCGAGGGATGCTTGAACTGACCAGTCGCCCCGAGGGATGCTTGTACTGACCAGTCACCCGGAGGGATGCTTTTGTACTGACCAGTCACCTTGAGGGATGCTTGTACTGACCAGTCGCCTTGAGGGATGCTTGTACTGACCAGTCACCTTGAGGGATGTTTGTACTGACCAGTCACCTTGAGGGATGTTTGTACTGACCAGTCACCCTTGAGTGATGTTTGTACCGACCAGTCGCCTTGAGTGATGCTTGTACTGACCAGTCACCCTGAGGGATGCTTGTAATGACCAGTCACCTTGAGGGATGCTTGTACTGACCAGTCGCCTTGAGGGATGTTTGTACTGACCAGTCACCCTTGAGGGATGTTTGTACTGACCAGTCACCTTGAGGGATGTTTGTACTGACCAGTCTCCCTGAGGGATGTTTGTACTGACCAGTCGCCTTGAGTGATGCTTGTACTGACCAGTCGCCCCGAGGGATGCTTGTAATGACCAGTCGCATTGAGGGATGTTTGTACTGACCAGTCGCATTGAGGGATGTTTGTACCGACCAGTCGCCCCGAGGGATGCTTGTAATGACCAGTCGCATTGAGGGATGTTTGTACTGACCAGTCACCCCGAGGGATGCTTGTACTGACCAGTCGCATTGAGGGATGTTTGTACTGACCAGTCGCATTGAGGGATGTTTGTACCGACCAGTCGCCCCGAGGGATGCTTGTAATGACCAGTCGCATTGAGGGATGTTTGTACTGACCAGTCGCATTGAGGGATGTTTGTACCGACCAGTCGCCCCGAGGGATGCTTGTAATGACCAGTCGCATTGAGGGATGTTTGTACCGACCAGTCACCCCGAGGGATGCTTGTACTGACCAGTCGCATTGAGGGATGTTTGTACCGACCAGTCACCCCGAGGGATGTTTGTACTGACCAGTCGCATTGAGGGATGTTTGTACCGACCAGTCGCATTGACGGATGCTTGTACCGACGAGTCGCATTGAGGGATGTTTGTACCGACCAGTCGCATTGAGGGATGTTTGTACCGACCAGTCGCATTGAGGGATGCTTGTACCGACCAGTCGCATTGAGGGATGTTTGTACCGACCAGTCGCATTGAGGGATGCTTGTACCGACCAGTCGCCTTGAGGGATGTTTGTACTGGCCAGTCGCCCTAGGATGCTTGCACCGACCAGTCGCCCTGAGGGATGTTTGTAATGACCTGTCAACTCGAGGGATGTTAGTAATGATGAGTCAAAACGAGGGATGCTTGTAGTGACCAGTCGCCCCGAGGGATGCTTGTAGTGACCAGTCACCCTGAGGAATGCTTGTAGTGACCAGTCACCACGAGGGATGCTTGTAGTAACCAGACGCCGTGAGGGATGTTTGTAGTGACCAGTCACCCCGAGGGATGCTTGTAGTAACCAGACACCCTGAGGAATGCTTCTAATGACCAGTCACCCTTAGGGATGCTTGTACCAACCAGACACCCTGAGGAATGCTTGTAGTGACCAGACACCCTTAGGGATGCTTCTAATGACCAGTCACCCTGAGGGATGCTTGTACCAACCAGACACCCTGAGGGATGCTTGTAGTAACCAGACACCCTGAGGGATGCTTGTAGTAACCAGACACCCTGAGGGATGCTTGTAGTAACCAGTCACCCTAAGGGATGCTTATAGTGACCAGACACGCTGAGGGATGCTTGTAGTAACCAGACACCGTGAAGGATGCTTGTAGTGACCAGTCACCCTAAGGAATGCTTATAGTGACCAGTCACCCTGAGGGATGCTTGTAGTGACCAGTCACCCTGAGGTGAGGTGAAATTGGGTGTTACGTCGTGCTGGAGAATTTTTCGCTCATATGAAGACGTGCATGCGTGTGTATGTGTATGTGCGGCTGCTTGTACTAGCCCAGACTTAAGCTGGTTTTATAGTGCTAGCCCACTGAGATACCATGCCGCAGTGAAGCATGAATACCCCAAACAGACACATTATACTGACTCCGAGCCGACCACTCCTTGTTGTACCCATTAATGCCGAGCGCCAGGCAGGGACCAACCAGTTCCATATTTTAACGTCTTTTGGTATGACGCGGTCGGGGATCGAACCCGCGACCTTCCCCTCTCCGGGCGGACGCTCTAACCACTACACCACGGAGGCGGTCCAGACACCCTGAGGGATGCTTGTACTGACCAGTCACCCTGAGGGATGCTTGTAGTAACCAGACACCCTGAGGGATGCTTGTACTGACCAGGCACCCTGAGGGATGCTTGTAGTAACCAGACACCCTGAGGGATGCTTGTACTCACCAGTCACCCTGAGGGTTGCTGGTAGTGAACAGTTACCCTGAGGGATGCGTGTAGTAACCAGTCCCCCTGAGGAATTCTTGTAGTGACCAGTCACCCTGAGGGATGCTTGTACCGACCAGACACCCTGAGGGATGTTTGTACAGACCAGACACCCTGTGGAAAGCTTGTACAGACCAGACACCCTGAGGGATGCTTGTAGTAGCCAGTCACCCCGAGGGATACTTGTAGTAACCAGTCCCCCTGAGGGATGCTTGTACTGACCAGACACCCTGAGGAATGCTTGTAGTAACCAGTCACCCTGAGGGATGATTGTAGTGACCAGTCACCCCGAGAGATGCTTGTAGTGACCAGTCGCCCCGAGGGATGCTTGCAGTCACCAGTCACCCTGAGGGATGCTTGTACTGACCAGTCACCCTGAACACTGCTTGTACTGACCAGACACCCTGAGGGATGCTTGTACCGACCAGACACCCTGAGGAATGCTCGTAGTAACCAGTCACCCTGAGGGATGCTTGTACCGACCAGTCACCCCGAGGGATGCTTGTAGTAACCAGTCACCCTGAGGGATGCTTGTAGTGACAAGTCACCTTGAGGGATACTTGTAGTGACCAGTCTCCCTGAGGGATGCTTCTTCTGACCAGTCACCCTGAGGGATGCTTGTAGTGACGAGTCACCCTGAGGGATGCTTGTAGTGACCAGACACCCTGAGGGCTGCTTGTAGTGACCAGACACCCTGGGGGCTGCTTTTATTGACCAGACACCCTGA